>NW_027331161.1:0-32539 GCF_022965805.1 Primulina eburnea
TCAACTCTGAAATGCACTTTTTTGGCAATCGATAGACCACTCGAACTTCACAGTCTTCCTCGTCAGATTGGACAATGGCAGGGCAATCTTGGAGAAACCTGAAATGAAACGACGATAGTAACCCGCCAAACCGAGGAAACTGCGTACCTCAGAAACGGTGGTAGGAATAGGCCAACTCCGAATCGCCTCTATCTTCAACGGATCAACAGCAATGCCATCTCTCGAAACCACATGGCCTAGAAAAGAAATCTGATCCAGCCAAAACTCACACTTCTTCAGCTTGGCAAACAATCTCTTCTCTCGCAACAACTGAAGCACCACTCTGAGATGCTCTGCATGAAGCTCTCTGGATTTGGAATAGATCAAGATATCGTCGATGAAAACAATAACGAAGCTATCCAGATAAGGCTTGAACACACGGTTCATCAGATCCATGAAGACTGAAGGGGCATTGGTCAAACCAAAAGACATGACAAGAAACTCATAGTGACCGTACCTGGTCCGGAAAGCTGTCTTAGGGATATCAGACTCCCTAACCTTCAACTGATAGTAGCCAGACCGAAGATCAATCTTCGAGAACACAGTAGCACCATGGAGCTGATCAAACAAATCATCTATCCGAGGCAACGGATACTTGTTCTTGACAGTTACTTTGTTAAGCTCCCTGTAGTCGATACACAGTCGCAGAGAACCATCCTTCTTCTTGAAAAATAGAACCGGAGCTCCCCAAGGCGAAGAACTCGGACGAATAAAGCCCTTGTCTAAAAGATCCTGCAACTGAGTCTTCAACTCCTTCATCTCGGTAGGGGCCATCCGGTACGGAGCCTTAGAAATAGGAACCGTACCTGGAGCTAAAATCAATCACAAACTCAACATCTCTATCCGGCGGCAAACCCGGAACATCATCCTCAAACACATCAGCAAACTCCCTCACCACATCAATATCATCTACATTCAACTTAATCAATCTATCAACATCCACAATAGAAGCAAGAAACCCATCGCAACCTCTACACAACAATCTCTCAGCCTCAAAGCAAGAAATAAAAGGAAGGACCAGCGAAGTACCTGTGCTGGCGAGCGCTCCTCCCTGGCCATCATCTGCAAAAGTCACCTTCTTAGCAACACAATCGATAACTGCACGGTAAGTCGAAAGCCAATCCATGCCAAGAATAACATCGAAGGCAACCATAGGGATAACAATCAAATCAGCGAATACAACTCGCTCCTCAATACGAACAGGGCACGCAAAGACAATTGATGTCGGGCACAAGACATCCCCCGAAGGTAAAACAACATTAAGCTGGAGGGGAAGAACAGAAGGAACTATACCCAAAGATCTCAAAAATAATTCAGACATAAAAGAATGAGTAGCACCAGTATCAATCAAAGTAGTAGCTACTCTGCCTGAAATCAAAATAGTACTAGAGATCAATGAAGAATCACGATTAATACCTTCCTTGGTCATCGCAAAGATACGACCCTGCACCTTCCCTTGGCTATCTCCCCTCGGGCAATTCCTAGCAACGTGGCCCGCCGCGCCACAACGAAAACAAGTATGAGTGCCCAATCTGCACTCTCCTCGATGATGCTTACCACACTTTGGACACAGTGGCTTCTCGGGATCAAATGGAACTGGCGGTGGTCTAGAACTCGGCTCCATCTTGCCCTTGCCCTTGAAACGATCCCTGCCCCTCTGATTCGAACCCTGGCCTCTCTGAGCAATGGCCTGGTGTCTCTCCTGCCTCTCCCTGGCGATGTCCTTCTCGTCTTGCTCGGCCAACAATGCTTTGGACACAATCTCCTTGAAAGTAACAGCTTTAGACATGTTGATATCACGGCGAATCTCCGCTCTAAGGCCTCGAATGAAATGAGCGCCCTTGTCCTTGTCGTTCGAAGCAATATACGGAGCAAATAGGCAACCCTCCTCAAACTTCAGGATATACTGGCCAACATCCAAGCTCCCCTGTCGAAGTTCCAAGAACTCCGTAACCTTCCTCGCTCGAAGTGCGTCGGGGAAATACTTGTCGTAGAACAAGTCAGTGAACTCTGACCACTTCAGTGTCGCAACATCAACTCCAACTTTCGTCGCATTCCACCAAATGCGGGCAGCCTTAACCAACATGAAAATGGCACAACTAATCCTGTCTTTGTCCTCATACTGGAGATGATCGAAGATAGCTTCAAGCGCCTTGACCCACTCGACAGCAACTAGAGGATCGGTGCTACCTGCGAAATCCGGTGGATCCATTCTCTTAAAAGCAGAAAAGACGGCATCAGTGCCAACAGCCTGAGCAACTGGACCTCTCACTTGGCCTCGACCATGTCCTGCTTGTTAGAGTAGGTGCACGTCGAGCCAAGTGTTGGCCGACTGTTCACGATGAAACTCTTTGTATAAACAATCTTTATTTTAATAATATTTGAATTTATTAATTTGGCGCATCTTTATCTTTATACCCATGCTAGTTGCATAGATAAAGTCCTTGAATATACAAATAGTAGAAAGAATATGAGATGCTCATATGATGAGTATCATGAAACTCATATTTGGAATACTGTATATTCTAAACTGTTCCTAGTCGATTCAGCCGCCACTAAGAAGGATAAAGGCCGCTCGAGTTAGAGACTAGTATCTGCGATGTGAGTACCATGTTTCATTGGTAGGGGACATTGTGATGTCCGAGCATGCAGATAGGTGCTCCTTGTAGAGTGCACTGAACAACCCTCCATAAAAGGACTTTCCAAGTGGTTCTCACTTATCGAGTGGAAAAGTCCTGGTTTATGGTTGTACAGAATTAGTCCTTATGACCCGGGACAACATTGAGACTCTATGTGCTAGCGTTTCACTTTGACTTGTTTACCGACTCTTATGGGGTCATTAGGTGGCAAGGTTGGGTGTTACGGCGAAACATATAGGAGTCGATGCATTGTAGTCGGGGATTCACCGCTTACCTACGGGTATGGATATCCTATGTGTTTATCATGTATGTGTGGGTTGAAATCTCTGATCAGAGTATGGTGGTAATTATGAAAGGGGTTTCATAGATTACACCATCGATGCAACCACGACATGACACATAGTATCGATTCATTGACAACTCTCGATAAACCAATAGTTGTCGAATCGGTCGGGATATATGAGCTGAAGGGACCGTACTGTACGCTAACCATAATTGAATGGTTCTTGCAGGCACTATCATGTGATACCTAGGGAATCACGTAAGCGATGCTGCTAGGCGTTTAACGTGATTGGTTGGGTACTATCAGACTTGAGTTCTGACGTTCTTACTATCAAGGAGTTGATAAGTAAGAATGGAGCAATTGGGGTATGCTCGAATAAGGACATGTTTAGTCCGAATCACATTGAGATGTGAACCCACGGCTAGTTGTATCAATGAACCATTGAGGGCCACACAAGTACTTGCTTTGTAAATCCCGAAGAGAAGTAAAATAGTTCAATGTGTTGAACGGCTTATAAATATGTTTATAAGCGTAAAGAAAAATAGAAGTATGACTTCTATGAGAGAAATATAAATTTTAATTTATGGAAGTGTTCCTAAGATTAAAATTTGGCCAAGTAAATAATGTAGTTGAAAATTGTGATTTTCATAAACATTGTTGTGGACTAAATTAAATTAATTCAAGTGTTGAATTAATTAAACACTAGTAGACCTAGTAGAGTCTAAATAATTAAATTAATTCAAGTGTTGAATTAATTAAATAATATTGAGTCTTGTAGAGCTCAATTTAAATAATTATTTAACTAGTGGGACTTGAGTAAAATCAAGTAATATTTAATTTATCTCAAATGTGTTTGAGATAATAAAATTTAGTCTATGGTTTTTAATGTGTTAAAAACCATATAATATACAAGTGAGACATGTAGGGATTGCATGCTTGGGAGGTGAAGAGCCTTGATTACTTTTTAATAAAATATTCAAAAGGCATGCAACTTTTGAGAGACAACTTTTCACAATACCTAGGCTATTCTCCCACACTCCCACTATCATCACTTGGCCGAAATTTCTTGGAGATTTTTCTCTCCATTTTTCTTTCTCTTTTGTTCTTCATTTTCTTGGAAGAAAATCATTCTCTTTGAAAAATCCTCAAGTTTTTCTAGTGCAAAACTTGAGGGGATTTACCTTGTTGAGTGGTGGGCCTAATTCTTTGGGGAGAAGAAGGTGAGCTTGTAGATTTGTCCACCAAACAAGAGCTTTGTTATTTAAAACAAAGTTGGAGCCATTTCATCAACTCTAAGGAGTTGATAGGTATATTTCTTAAAACATCCTATGCATGTTTTTAGTTTTTTTGTAAATGTTGCACAAATTATCAAGGTGGCCGAAAATTTCTATGCTATTTTTCGAAATTTATGCTTCCGTTGCGTTTCCGGCCACCGTAACCGGTCCGCTTTCAAGTGGTATCCGAGCTAAGGTTACGATTTTTGTGTAATATTTGCATAATGTTATGTTGAGATCGATTTCTAACCGTTTGAGATTTTTTGTGCAAGAAAATCAAAGGGCCGAAAATTTTGAAGAAAAACAAAAAAAAAAAAAAATGAAATGATTTTTCGGGCAGCATGTTGCTGCCCGAGGGCTGCCCGAGCTGCCCTGAAATTTCGGGCAGCAAAGGGCAGCCCGAGGGGCTGCCCGAATAAATCCAGCTTTTAAAATAAAAAAAAAAAAAATTTTTTGTTGTTGCCGGAATCCGGCGTCGGAGCTCCGGCGACGGCGATGACGGCTAGGGTTTCCAAAAGTGTTTTGGACAATCTTAGTGTCATGGGCCTTGAGATGTTGGGCCATTGGATGGCCAACATAATTTGTGAAATTTAAATGGGCCTAAATATTTTTGGTGAAAAATGGTTTTTGGGCCCTTAAGTTCAAATTTACAATTGTTGCACATATTTTCTCATAAAATAAATAATTGAAGTTGGACTTTAATTATTTATAGTAAATTGTGATTTACAAGAAATTCGATTATAAATAAATTAATTTGAAAGTAGACAAAGGTGTTTGTATACTTTGTTAATTTAATTTATAATTGTGGCGGTTAGTGATTGGATCAAGATATATAATATTGGATCAATTAATTATAGTGATAATTAATTGATGGTGTATGATATGTGATATTATGCATGAAGGATGATCAAAAGCCCAAGCCCAATTTGCTAGGTGTATGCTAGGATATTTGTGTTGTATGATTGTAATAATTATCAATTTATAAAGTGGGCTTGGTTTATGGCCCGTTCCCACCCCCCATGAGATGTATCCCTATGTGCCATGGATATTTAATTGTAAATATTAGAATAGTGGAAGATCAAGATTGGAAGATGGTGGCCTTGGTGATTATGAAGATCGAAGACATGTAATATTGGATGCTAATGTAATAATTTAGTTGCATTGCATCCCTGCATTTACCCTAGGATTGGACCTAGGCCCGTGTTTGGCTCACACGGGCCATTAGTTTTGGGGCGATTGATCATCCTTGTACTGTTTTCTATTTATAATATATGCATGATATGTTATAAATAATGAGTATGTGCGTTATTATTATTATAATAACAAAGTTGCATGAATCCGGCAAACATACGATCAAACATGGCGAGCTTTTAAAATAAAATTAATGATGAGACCTTTCAAAATTAAAAACCCTCATTTTGAATAAGATTCAAAATTAATATCAAGTCCGAAAAGGGGAATTATAAATTTGTTTATAATTTCCTTGTCTTCCATCGACAATGGATGCATGATGAACGCTACCCGTACTCGGGGCTCGGCTCATATTATTGGGGGAGCCTTGGGTGCCGGAAAGCTGTGACATCCATTGACATTGTGATGTGAACTACGTGGAACTCCCATGATTTCGGCTCATATTATTGAAGGAACTCATGGCGACCGTCCATTAAGGTTCAATATCGATGGGTTAGGCTTGACACGTAAAGATGAACGACGTCATATTATTGGGTCCTAATCAAACGTGAGACAAAAGTATACGTAGAGGGTTGCATGGCGATACAATTGGAAACTACCTTTTAGGAATTATGATGGCCGATATTATTCGGGATCACAATTCGCTAATTGGACCTTACGTACCTTCTGAGGAAAGTGTTTCCCGTTTTCACTAGAGGGTAGTGAAAATGTCAAAACAGTGGGAGCGATTATTTATAAAGTAAAAGTCCAAACTTTATATCTTATTAAATATTTTAAAATAGTCATTAACATTTATCTGTTTTACTTTTCAGTACAATCTTTGACATGTCATCAATTCGCAACCCGTTTTCGGTCATTCTCGAAAAACACATTCTAACCGGACCAAACTATATCACTTGGCTAAGAAATTTAAAGATTGTCCTAAACTCGGAGAAGATCGCATATACACTTACTGAGGCGCCCCCTGCTGAGGCTCCTATAGGCTGCACTCCTGAGGAATTGCAGACCTACAAGGATTGGTGCGACCATGACTTGAAGGCGAAGTGTTATATGCAGGCTTCGATGAACGATGAGCTGCAAAGGCGATTCGAGGATGCTAAGAATGCTGCTGACATTCATATGCACCTCAAGGAGCTCTTCGGTGAGCAGACTCGGCCTTTGAGGCATGCCACAGTGAAGGAGCTCATCACTTTACGCATGCGAGATGGGACTTCGGTCCATGAGCATGGCCTAAAGTTGATTGGGCTCGTGGACAAGCTCGTAGGCATAGATTTGATCTTGCCATCGGAGTTGACCACGGATGTGTTGCTGTTGTCACTGCCCAGCTCTTTCGATCCTTTTGTCGTGAACTTCAACATGAACAAGCTTGAGCCCAGCCTTGAAGAGTTGGTGAACATGCTTGTGACCTTTGAGTCCACGATCAAGAAGGAGAAGCAGGTTCTTTTTGTGGGCTCTTCATCTGGCACGAAGACCGGTCCACCTGGGAAGGGAAAGAAGCGTTCTTTCCAGCGTACCAAGAAGAGCGAGCCCTTGAAGAGGCAGACTTCGAGTCCCGTAGTGGCAGCCGCGCCAGTGAAGGCTGAAAAGACTGTTGACATCTGTCACCACTGCAAGAAGCCTGGACATTGGAGGCGTAATTGCAGGGAATATCTTGCGCAGAAGGGTTCTGCCAAAGGTATGTTCTTTATTGAAGTAAATATCTCGATTAACTCTACTTCTTGGGTATTGGATACCGGCTGTGGCTCACATCTCTGTAACGATTTGCAGGTGATGGGAAGAAGTAGAAGGCTCCGAGAGGGTGAGACCTTCTTAAGGATGGGCAATGGAGCAAGAGTTGCTGCCAAGGCCATAGGAGATGTTTGTTTAATTTTGAACAATGATTTTAAGTTTGTATTAAGAGATGTTTTATTTGTACCAGACTTGATTAAAAACATTATTTCCATTCCTATGCTTGATATTGATGGATATTCTTGTTTATTTGGCAAAGGTGTTTGCAATATTTACAAGAATGAATGTTTAGTTGGTACCGGTGAACTTGAAAACAATCTCTACACCTTAAAATTAAAAGATATTCCACTTAACAATGTCCAAACGATAACAACAACAAATAAGCGCAAACAAGATACTCTTAATTCGGCACAATTATGGCATGCTCGATTAGGTCATATATCCCTAAGAAGGATGAACAAGTTAGTGGGAGTTGGCATGTTTGATATGTCTGATATTAACGCTCTCACGACTTGTGAATCCTGTCTGAAAGGAAAGATGACCAAAATTCCCTTTAAGGGCCATGCGGAGCGAGCCAAAGGGTTATTGGATTTGATCCATACCGATGTGTGCGGTCCGCTTAGCATCACCACTAAGCATGGACATGCCTACTTCATCACCTTTACCGATGACCATTCGAGGTATGGGTATGTGTATTTGATGAAATACAAGTCTGAAGCCTTTGAAAGGTTCAAAGAATTCAGAAGTGAAGTAGAGAAGCAATTGGGACGAAGCATCAAGACACTTCGATCGGATCGAGGTGGTGAGTACTTGAGTGCCGAGTTCCAAGAGTATCTTAGAGAGAATGGGATTCTCTCGCAGTGGACTCCGCCCGCTACACCACAGTTAAATGGTGTTTCGGAGCGTCGTAACCGGACTTTGATGGACATGGTTCGGTCTATGATGGGGTTCACGGAGTTGCCGCCATCCTTTTGGGGATATGCGCTTGAAACAGCGGCACTGTTGTTGAACAATGTCCATATAAAGGCAGTTGACAAGACTCCATATGAGATATGGATGGGTAAGCCTCCCAAGTATTCTTATCTAAGAATATGGGGGTGTCCTGCTTATGTGAAGCAGACAGTGGGAGATAAATTGGATAGTCGATCCATTTTATGCTACTTTGTGGGATATCCAAAGAATTCAATTGGATATTACTTCTATCATCCCCAAGAAACAAAGGTGTTTGTTTCTAGGAACGCAACCTTTTTGGAAAAGGAATTTCTATTGGATAGAAAAGGCGAGATGATAGAACTCGAAGAGGTTCGAGAGACACCCACAGTTGTAGAACCCACACCCGAGAAGCCAAGTGAGGAGATACAAGCTCCTAGAAGAACCGAGAGAGTCTCGAGACCACCTGTGAGGTATGGTCTGCTTCTTGAAGAGGGCCATGATGAGCCTAATCTTGGATGTGATCCAAGGACCTTCAAGGAAGCGTTATCTGATGCCGATTCATCCAAATGGCTTGAAGCAATGGAGTCTGAGATGAATTCCATGCATTCGAACCAAGTGTGGAATCTCGTGGATCCACCTGAGGGAATTGTTCCCATAGGGTGTAAATGGATTTACAAGAGGAAACTTGGGGCGGATGGGAAGGTATTGACCTTCAAGGCGCGACTGGTAGCAAAAGGGTATACTCAAAGGCAAGGTGTTGACTATGAGGAAACCTTTTCTCCAGTTGCGATGTTCAAGTCCATTAGGATTTTGCTAGCCATAGCTGCATGGTATGACTATGAGATATGGCAGATGGATGTCAAGACTGCCTTCCTTAATGGGGATATTAAGGAAGAGATTTACATGTCTCAACCTGAAGGGTTTACATCTATCGGAAGTGAGCATATGGTATGCAAACTTCAAAGATCTATTTATGGTCTTAAGCAGCCATCTAGGAGCTGGAACCTCAGATTCGATAGTACAATCAAAGAGTTTGGTTTTACTAAGAATCCTGAGGAACCCTGTGTGTATAAGAAGGTCAGTGGGAGTGCTGTGACATTCCTTGTTCTTTATGTTGATGACATTCTACTCATTGGGAATGATGTAGGAATGTTGCAATCAACAAAGATATGGTTAGCAAGTAAGTTCTCAATGCAGGACTTGGGTGAAGCATCTTTTGTATTGGGAATACAGATCTATAGAGATAGATCAAAAAGATTGCTTGGTCTCACCCAGTCCACATACATTGATACCATCGTGAAGCGGTTCTCGATGGATGAGTCCAAGAGAGGACATCTACCAATGTGTCATGGCGTGTCCCTATCCAAGTCTATGTCTCCCAAGACTGATGCAGAGATAGCGGCGATGACACGAATTCCGTATGCTTCGGCTATTGGTAGTATCATGTATGGGATGATATCTACACGTCCTGACGTGGCATTTGCACTAAGTGTAGTGAGTAGATATCAATCCAACCCTGGTCTTCCACACTGGAAAGCTGTGAAAGACATCCTCAAGTATTTGAGAAGGACCAATAAGTTGTTCTTGGTCTATGGGGGTGGAGAACTAAAATTGGAAGGCTATACCGACTCTAGCTTCCAAAGCGATGTTGATGACTCGAAGTCAACCTCCGGATTCATATTCATGCTCAATGGTGGTGCTGTCTCTTGGAAGAGTTCCAAGCAAGACAGTACTGCGGATTCCACCACTGAGGCAGAATACATTGCTGCATCGGCTGCAGCAAAGGAGGCTGTTTGGATTAGGAATTTCGTCCAAGAGTTGGGCGTCATTCCAAATGGAGTTGCTCCTATCCCGGTGATGTGCGACAACACGGGAGCCATAGCTCAGGCGAAGGAGCCGAGGTCTCATCAGAAGTCCAAACATGTATTGAGAAAGTACCACATCCTCAGAGAGATCGTGGAACGAGGAGAAGTGTCGATCGACAAAGTCGGCTCCGCAGATAATGTTGCTGATCCACTAACCAAGCCTTTACCAGGACCATCATTCGAGAAGCATCGCGAATCAATGGGTCTAAAGTATATGGGTAGTTGGCTCTAGTGCAAGTGGGAGATTGTTAGAGTAGGTGCACGTCGAGCCAAGTGTTGGCCGACTGTTCACGATGAAACTCTTTGTATAAACAATCTTTATTTTAATAATATTTGAATTTATTAATTTGGCGCATCTTTATCTTTATACCCATGCTAGTTGCATAGATAAAGTCCTTGAATATACAAATAGTAGAAAGAATATGAGATGCTCATATGATGAGTATCATGAAACTCATATTTGGAATACTGTATATTCTAAACTGTTCCTAGTCGATTCAGCCGCCACTAAGAAGGATAAAGGCCGCTCGAGTTAGAGACTAGTATCTGCGATGTGAGTACCATGTTTCATTGGTAGGGGACATTGTGATGTCCGAGCATGCAGATAGGTGCTCCTTGTAGAGTGCACTGAACAACCCTCCATAAAAGGACTTTCCAAGTGGTTCTCACTTATCGAGTGGAAAAGTCCTGGTTTATGGTTGTACAGAATTAGTCCTTATGACCCGGGACAACATTGAGACTCTATGTGCTAGCGTTTCACTTTGACTTGTTTACCGACTCTTATGGGGTCATTAGGTGGCAAGGTTGGGTGTTACGGCGAAACATATAGGAGTCGATGCATTGTAGTCGGGGATTCACCGCTTACCTACGGGTATGGATATCCTATGTGTTTATCATGTATGTGTGGGTTGAAATCTCTGATCAGAGTATGGTGGTAATTATGAAAGGGGTTTCATAGATTACACCATCGATGCAACCACGACATGACACATAGTATCGATTCATTGACAACTCTCGATAAACCAATAGTTGTCGAATCGGTCGGGATATATGAGCTGAAGGGACCGTACTGTACGCTAACCATAATTGAATGGTTCTTGCAGGCACTATCATGTGATACCTAGGGAATCACGTAAGCGATGCTGCTAGGCGTTTAACGTGATTGGTTGGGTACTATCAGACTTGAGTTCTGACGTTCTTACTATCAAGGAGTTGATAAGTAAGAATGGAGCAATTGGGGTATGCTCGAATAAGGACATGTTTAGTCCGAATCACATTGAGATGTGAACCCACGGCTAGTTGTATCAATGAACCATTGAGGGCCACACAAGTACTTGCTTTGTAAATCCCGAAGAGAAGTAAAATAGTTCAATGTGTTGAACGGCTTATAAATATGTTTATAAGCGTAAAGAAAAATAGAAGTATGACTTCTATGAGAGAAATATAAATTTTAATTTATGGAAGTGTTCCTAAGATTAAAATTTGGCCAAGTAAATAATGTAGTTGAAAATTGTGATTTTCATAAACATTGTTGTGGACTAAATTAAATTAATTCAAGTGTTGAATTAATTAAACACTAGTAGACCTAGTAGAGTCTAAATAATTAAATTAATTCAAGTGTTGAATTAATTAAATAATATTGAGTCTTGTAGAGCTCAATTTAAATAATTATTTAACTAGTGGGACTTGAGTAAAATCAAGTAATATTTAATTTATCTCAAATGTGTTTGAGATAATAAAATTTAGTCTATGGTTTTTAATGTGTTAAAAACCATATAATATACAAGTGAGACATGTAGGGATTGCATGCTTGGGAGGTGAAGAGCCTTGATTACTTTTTAATAAAATATTCAAAAGGCATGCAACTTTTGAGAGACAACTTTTCACAATACCTAGGCTATTCTCCCACACTCCCACTATCATCACTTGGCCGAAATTTCTTGGAGATTTTTCTCTCCATTTTTCTTTCTCTTTTGTTCTTCATTTTCTTGGAAGAAAATCATTCTCTTTGAAAAATCCTCAAGTTTTTCTAGTGCAAAACTTGAGGGGATTTACCTTGTTGAGTGGTGGGCCTAATTCTTTGGGGAGAAGAAGGTGAGCTTGTAGATTTGTCCACCAAACAAGAGCTTTGTTATTTAAAACAAAGTTGGAGCCATTTCATCAACTCTAAGGAGTTGATAGGTATATTTCTTAAAACATCCTATGCATGTTTTTAGTTTTTTTGTAAATGTTGCACAAATTATCAAGGTGGCCGAAAATTTCTATGCTATTTTTCGAAATTTATGCTTCCGTTGCGTTTCCGGCCACCGTAACCGGTCCGCTTTCACTGCTCCTTGCAATCGGAGCAACTGTTGAATCTGATCGCTATGCACCTTAGCCTGCTCCTTAAGCAACTTGCCGAACTCGTCGAGAACTCTCGAGGAAGAACTATCCTCACCCTCTGTCGCCTTACGCTTAGGAGGCATACTCTACAATTGCTCACAAGACACCAATCAATATATATAACAATGGATAGATGCAAGAAAACATACCCGGACAGTTGAAAGTAGACGAAGTCATATGCATTGGTCCGAAGAACACCGCTCTGATACCACTAAATGTGACACCCTGACCCGTTACAATTAAAATACAGCGGAATTTAAAAATTTTCTTTCAAACGGAAGGAGTTTCAAAATACATTTTATAAAAGTGTTTACAAAATAACAACATGATCATTCCAATGACATAACAAAATACAAAATATCATTAGTGTGATCATGTTACAAAATGATACAAAATAATCATCCTTCCAATCTTCGTATGCATATGACCCCCATCCACAGTCAACGTCCCGGTCCGCCGCTCTTATCTGCATCACATGAAATAACTGAAATGAGAATAAATCTCAGCAAGTGGAACTCTTACATAGCAATGATACATAGTATATTCTGTAAAACATGGCTTTTAAATCATAAATACCATCGACTCTGAAACATGAATAACGTAGCAATAACTGTAGCAATAGCAATGGCAATAGATAGCAAAACGATGGTATTTCTCTTTTCTATGGTTGGATTGATATCAATAGTATCTGTGACTGTGGTTGCCAATATCCCATCGATATAAATCGATAACTGTGAGGGGATAAAAGCCTATGGTCGATGATCATCTAATTGCATGCAATGCTCTGACTATGATTAATCAATCCAATAAAAACATTTGAACTCTGAATAGCCTTTAAAGCCGTCCTTTCGCAATCTCATATTTTCTTTTGTATTCCCTTTTAACAATAGTGAGATATACAATACCTCCAATAGATAATCAATGAAATCAATACATAACAATGGATCAACGAAAGGGAATAACATATTAAAACCTTTAAAACACAATACATATAATATCATGTGAGCAAAGGGATGAAATTCCACTTACAAACCAATAGAACACCTCCAACTATACTCTTGGTACACCACCTACAACAATAATCCATAAATAACACCAATATCAAGACTAAATCCAAGAGTCCATGCTAAATAATCCATAGAACCATCAAAACATCAAATCCAAAATAACCCTTAACTCGAAACCTCATTAGAATCGCACCAAAAACTTACCTAAGCTTCCTTATACCACGGAGAACGTCGATCTCAAGTCGGAAATCGAAACAAAGCCAAGAATCAAAGGTAGGAAGCAATTGAAATGGATGAAAACCCTAGAGAAATGAGAGAAAATCGGAAATGGAAGGAAGAAGATAAGGTAGGTATGGCCAACAACTCCCAAAAAGTGACTTAAAATCTCGCCCATACTTACACCGCGGGTGCGGTCACACAAGCACCGCGGGTGCGCTAAGCTCACGGCCAACCAAAATAAATCCCATGCACAAACACCGCGGGTGCGGTGCTACAAATACCGCGGGTGCGGTCTCACCGCGGGTGCGGTCCTTGCACTGCCGCGGGTGCGGTGATGCCACGGCCCTCCAAATCCAAAATCATGAATAGTACACCGCGGGAGCACTCATCTAAGAGCGCGGGTGCACTCTACTCACGGCAATGAACAGTAACAAAACAACTAAAATCGATTCGAAACGCTGAAACGAACAATCAACACCAACTAACACCTCAAATAAATAATAACCAATAATACTATAGCCCAAAACACAACTATAATCATCTAATCACATAACCCAATTAACACAATAAAGCTTAAACCGTACCGTACACCGGGCTCGGCTATTACAAGAAAAACACGCAAACGTGTTCTCAAAGTTCTATTTACAACTTCAGTTTGTCCATCCGTTTGAGGATGACAAGTAGTAGATTACAACTTTATTGTGCAAAGTTTAGCCCATAAAGTAATCCATAAATAGAATCCCTCCCCTTTTTAGTCCAAGGCAACCCCAAAATAAAGTCCATAGAAATTTCAATCCAAGTTCTTTTAAGAATAGCACGCAAACGTGTTCTCAAAGTTCTATTTACAACTTCAGTTTATCTATCCGTTTGAGGATGACAAGTAGTAGATTACAACTTTATTGTGCAAAGTTTAGCCCATAAAGTAATCCATAAATAGAATCCATTCCCTTCTTAGTCCAAGGCAACCCCAAAATAAAGTCCATAGAAATGTCAACCCAAGTTCTTTTAAGAATAGCACGCAAATGTGTGTGCAAAGTTCTATTTACAACTTCAGTTTGTCCATCCGTTTGAGGATGACAAATAGTGGATTACAATTTTATTGTGCAAAGTTTAGCCCATAAAGTAATCCATAAATAGAATCCCTCCCCTTCTTAGTCCTAGGCAACCCCAAAATAAAGTCTATAGAAATGTCAATCCAAGTTCTTTTAAGAATAGCACGCAAAAGTGTTCCCAAAGTTCTATTTACAACTTCAGTTTGTCCATCCGTTTGAGGATGACAAGTAGTAGATTACAACTTTATTGTGCAAAGTTTAGCCCATAAAGTAATCCATAAATAGAATCCTCCCCTTCTTAGTCCTAGGCAACCCCAAAATAAAGTCCATAGAAATGTCAATCCAAGTTCTTTTAAGAATAGCACGCAAACGTGTTCTCAAAGTTCTATTTACAACTTCAGTTTATCCATCCGTTTGAGTATGACAAGTAGTAGATTACAACTTTATTGTGCAAAGTTTAGACCATAAAGTAATCCATAAATAGAATCCATCCCTTCTTAGTCCAAGGCAACCCCAAAATAAAGTCCATAGAAATGTCAATCCAAGTTCTTTTAAGAATAGCACGCAAACGTGTGTGCAAAGTTCTATTTACAACTTCAGTTTGTCCATCCGTTTGAGGATGACAAGTAGTAGATTGTAACTTTATTGTGCAAAGTTTAGCGCATAAAGTAATCCATAAATAGAATCCCTCCCCTTCTTAGTCCTAGGCAACCCCAAAATAAAGTCCATAGAAATGTCAATCCAAGTTCTTTTAAGAATAGCACGCAAACGTGTTCTCAAAGTTCTATTTACAAGCTTCAGTTTGTCCATCCGTTTGAGGATGACAAGTAGTAGATTACAACTTTATTGTGCAAAGTTTAGCCCATAAAGTAATCCTTAAATAGAATCCCTCCCCTTCTTAGTCCTAGGCAACCCCAAAATAAAGTCCATAGAAATGTCAATCCAAGTTCTTTTAAGAATAGCACGCAAAAGTGTTCCCAAAGTTCTATTGACAACTTCAGTTTGTCCATCCGTTTGAGGATGACAAGTAGTAGATTACAACTTTATTGTGCAAAGTTTAGCCCATAAAGTAATCCATAAATAGAATCCCTCCCCTTCTTAGTCCAAGACAACCCAAAATAAAGTCAATAGAAATGTCAATCCAAGTTCTTTTAAGAATAGCACGCAAACGTGTTCTCAAAGTTCTATTTACAGCCTCAGTTTGTCCATCCGTTTGAGGATGACAAGTAGTAGATTACAACTTTATTGTGCAAAGTTTAGCCCATAAAGTAATCCATAAATAGAATCCCTCCCCTTCTTAGTCCTAGGCAACCCCAAAATAAAGTCCATAGAAATGTCAATCCAAGTTCTTTTAAGAATAGCACGCAAACGTGTTCTCAAAGTTCTATTTACAACTTCAGTTTATCCATCCATTTGAGGATGACAAGTAGTAGATTATAACTTTATTGTGCAAAGTTTAGCCCATAAAGTAATCCATAAATAGAATCCCTCCCCTTCTTAGTCCTAGGCAACCCCAAAATAAAGTCCATAGAAATGTCAATCCAAGTTCTTTTTAAGAATAGCACGCAAAAGTGTTCCCAAAGTTCTATTGACAACTTCAGTTTGTCCATCCGTTTGAGGATGACAAGTAGTAGATTACAACTTTATTGTGCAAAGTTTAGCCCATAAAGTAATCCATAAATAGAATCCCTCCCCTTCTTAGTCCAAGGCAACCCAAAATAAAGTCAATAGAAATGTCAATCCAAGTTCTTTTAAGAATAGCACTGCTGCAAACGTGTTCTCAAAGTTCTATTTACAGCTTCAGTTTGTCCATCCGTTTGAGGATGACAAGTAGTAGATTACAACTTTATTGTGCAAAGTTTAGCCCATAAAGTAATCCATAAATAGAATCCCTTCCCTTCTTAGTCCTAGGCAACCCCAAAATAAAGTCCATAGAAATGTCAATCCAAGTTATTTTAAGAATAGCACGCAAACGTGTTCTCAAAGTTCTATTTACAACTTCAGTTTGTCCATCCGTTTGAGGATGACAAGTAGTAGATTACAACTTTATTGTGCAAAGTTTAGCCCATAAAGTAATCCATAAATAGAATCTCTGCCCTTCTTAGTCCTAGGCAACCCCAAAATAAAGTCCATAGAAATGTCAATCCAAGTTCTTTTAAGAATAGCACGCAAAAGTGTTCCCAAAGTTCTATTTACAACTTCAGTTTGTCCATCCGTTTGAGGATGACAAGTAGTAGATTACAACTTTATTGTGCAAAGTTTAGCCCATAAAGTAATCCATAAATAGAATCCCTCCCCTTCTTAGTCCAAGGCAACCCCAAAATAAAGTCCTTAGAAATGTCAATCCAAGTTCTTTTAAGAATAGCACGCAAAAGTGTTCCCAAAGTTCTATTTACAACTTCAGTTTGTCCATCCGTTTGAGGATGACAAGTAGTAGATTACAACTTTATTGTGCAAAGTTTAGCGCATAAAGTAATCCATAAATAGAATCCCTCCCCTTCTTAGTCCTAGGCAACCCCAAAATAAAGTCCATAGAAATGTCAATCCAAGTTCTTTTAAGAATATCACGCAAACGTGTTCCCAAAGTTCTATTTACAACTTCAGTTTTTCCATCCGTTTGAGGATGACAAGTAGTAGATTACAACTTAATTGTGCAAAGTTTAGCGCATAAAGTAATCCATAAATAGAATCCCTCCCTTCTTAGTCCTAGGGCAACCCCAAAATAAAGTCCATAGAAATGTCAATCCAAGTTCTTTTAAGAATAGCACGCAAAAGTGTTCCCAAAGTTCTATTGACAACTTCAGTTTGTCCATCCGTTTGAGGATGACAAGTAGTAGATTACAACTTTATTGTGCAAAGTTTAGCGCATAAAGTAATCCATAAATAGAATCCCTCCCCTTCTTAGTCCTAGGCAACCCCAAAATAAAGTCCATATAAATGGCAATCCAAGTTCTTTTAAGAATAGCACGCAAAAGTGTTCTCAAAGTTCTATTTACAACTTCAGTTTGTCCTTCCGTTTGAGGATGACAAGTAGTATATTACAACTTTATTGTGCATAGTTTAGCGCATAAAGTAATCCATAAATAGAATCCCTCCCCTTCTTAGTCCAAGGCAACCCAAAATAAAGTCCATAGAAATGTCAATCCAAGTTCTTTTAAGAATAGCACGCAAACGTGTTCCCAAAGTTCTATTTACAACTTCAGTTTTTCCATCCGTTTGAGGATGACAAGTAGTAGATTACAACTTAATTGTGCAAAGTTTAGCGCATAAAGTAATCCATAAATAGAATCCCTCCCCTTCTTAGTCCTAGGCAACCCCAAAATAAAGTCCATAGAAATGTCAATCCAAGTTCTTTTAAGAATAGCACGCAAAAGTGTTCCCAAAGTTCTATTGACAACTTCAGTTTGTCCATCCGTTTGAGGATGACAAGTAGTAGATTACAACTTTATTGTGCAAAGTTTAGCCCATAAAGTAATCCATAAATAGAATCCCTCCCCTTCTTAGTCCAAGGCAACCCCAAAATAAAGTCCATAGAAATGTCAATCCAAGTTCTTTTAAGAATAGCACGCAAACGTGTTCTCAAAGTTCTATTTACAACTTCAGTTTATCCATCCGTTTGAGGATGACAAGTAGTAGATTACAACTTTATTGTGCAAAGTTTAGCCCATAAAGTAATCTATAAATAGAATCCATTCCCTTCTTAGTCCAAGGCAACCCCAAAATAAAGTCCATAGAAATGTCAATCCAAGTTCTTTTAAGAATAGCACGCAAATGTGTGTGCAAAGTTCTATTTACAACTTCAGTTTGTCCATCCGTTTGAGGATGACAAGTAGTAGATTACAACTTTATTGTGCAAAGTTTAGCCCATAAAGTAATCCATAAATAGAATCCCTCCCCTTCTTAGTCCTAGGCAACCCCAAAATAAAGTCCTATAGAAATGTCAATCCAAGTTCTTTTAAGAATAGCACGCAAAAGTGTTCCCAAAGTTCTATTTACAACTTCAGTTTGTCCATCCGTTTGAGGATGACAAGTAGTAGATTACAACTTTATTGTGCAAAGTTTAGCCCATAAAGTAATCCATAAATAGAATCCCTCCCCTTCTTAGTCCTAGGCAACCCCAAAATAAAGTCCATAGAAATGTCAATCCAAGTTCTTTTAAGAATAGCACGCAAACGTGTTCTCAAAGTTCTATTTACAACTTCAGTTTATCCATCCGTTTGAGGATGACAAGTAGTAGATTACAACTTTATTGTGCAAAGTTTAGACCATAAAGTAATCCATAAATAGAATCCATCCCTTCTTAGTCCAAGGCAACCCCAAAATAAAGTCCATAGAAATGTCAATCCAAGTTCTTTTAAGAATAGCACGCAAACGTGTGTGCAAAGTTCTATTTACAACTTCAGTTTGTCCATCCGTTTGAGGATGACAAGTAGTAGATTACAACTTTATTGTGCAAAGTTTAGCGCATAAAGTAATCCATAAATAGAATCCCTCCCCTTCTTAGTCCTAGGCAACCCCAAAATAAAGTCCATAGAAATGTCAATCCAAGTTCTTTTAAGAATAGCACGCAAACGTGTTCTCAAAGTTCTATTTACAACTTCAGTTTGTCCATCCGTTTGAGGATGACAAGTAGTAGATTACAACTTTATTGTGCAAAGTTTAGCCCATAAAGTAATCCATAAATAGAATCCCTCCCCTTCTTAGTCCTAGGCAACCCCAAAATAAAGTCCATAGAAATGTCAATCCAAGTTCTTTTAAGAATAGCACGCAAAAGTGTTCCCAAAGTTCTATTTACAACTTCAGTTTGTCCATCCGTTTGAGGATGACAAGTAGTAGATTACAACTTTATTGTGCAAAGTTTAGCCCATAAAGTAATCCATAAATAGAATCCCTCCCCTTCTTAGTCCAAGGCAACCCCAAAATAAAGTCCATAGAAATGTCAATCCAAGTTCTTTTAAGAATAGCACGCAAACGTGTTCTCAAAGTTCTATTTACAACTTCAGTTTGTCCATCCGTTTGAGGATGACAAGTAGTAGATTACAACTTTATTGTGCAAAGTTTAGCCCATAAAGTAATCCATAAATAGAATCCCTCCCCTTCTTAGTCCTAGGCAACCCCAAAATAAAGTCCATAGAAATGTCAATCCAAGTTCTTTTAAGAATAGCACGCAAACGTGTTCTCAAAGTTCTATTTACAACTTCAGTTTGTCCATCCGTTTGAGGATGACAAGTAGTAGATTACAACTTTATTGTGCAAAGTTTAGCCCATAAAGTAATCCATAAATAGAATCCCTCCCCTTCTTAGTCCTAGGCAACCCCAAAATAAAGTCCATAGAAATGTCAATCCAAGTTCTTTTAAGAATAGCACGCAAAAGTGTTCCCAAAGTTCTATTTACAACTTCAGTTTGTCCATCCGTTTGAGGATGACAAGTAGTAGATTACAACTTTATTGTGCAAAGTTTAGCCCATAAAGTAATCCATAAATAGAATCCCTCCCCTTCTTAGTCCTAGGCAACCCCAAAATAAAGTCCATAGAAATGTCAATCCAAGTTCTTTTAAGAATAGCACGCAAAAGTGTTCTCAAAGTTCTATTTACAACTTCAGTTTGTCCATCCGTTTGAGGATGACAAGTAGTAGATTACAACTTTATTGTGCAAAGTTTAGCCCATAAAGTAATCCATAAATAGAATCCCTCCCTTCTTAGTCCTAGGCAACCCCAAAATAAAGTCCATAGAAATGTCAATCCAAGTTCTTTTAAGAATAGCACGCAAACGTGTTCTCAAAGTTCTATTTACAACTTCAGTTTGTCCATCCGTTTGAGGATGACAAGTAGTAGATTACAACTTTATTGTGCAAAGTTTAGCCCATAAAGTAATCCATAAATAGAATCCCTCCCCTTCTTAGTCCTAGGCAACCCCAAAATAAAGTCCATAGAAATGTCAATCCAAGTTCTTTTAAGAATAGCACGCAAAAGTGTTCCCAAAGTTCTATTTACAACTTCAGTTTGTCCATCCGTTTGAGGATGACAAGTAGTAGATTACAACTTTATTGTGCAAAGTTTAGCCCATAAAGTAATCCATAAATAGAATCCCTCCCCTTCTTAGTCCTAGGCAACCCCAAAATAAAGTCCATAGAAATGTCAATCCAAGTTCTTTTAAGAATAGCACGCAAAAGTGTTCCCAAAGTTCTATTTACAACTTCAGTTTGTCCATCCGTTTGAGGATGACAAGTAGTAGATTACAACTTTATTGTGCAAAGTTTAGCGCATAAAGTAATCCATAAATAGAATCCCTCCCCTTCTTAGTCCTAGGCAACCCCAAAATAAAGTCCATAGAAATGTCAATCCAAGTTCTTTTAAGAATAGCACGCAAACGTGTTCCCAAAGTTCTATTTACAACTTCAGTTTGTCCATCCGTTTGAGGATGACAAGTAGTAGATTACAACTTATTGTGCAAAGTTTAGCGCATAAAGTAATCCATAAATAGAATCCCTCCCCTTCTTAGTCCTAGGCAACCCCAAAATAAAGTCCATAGAAATGTCAATCCAAGTTCTTTTAAGAATAGCACGCAAAAGTGTTCCCAAAGTTCTATTTACAACTTCAGTTTGTCCATCCGTTTGAGGATGACAAGTAGTAGATTACAACTTTATTGTGCAAAGTTTAGCGCATAAAGTAATCCATAAATAGAATCCCTCCCCTTCTTAGTCCTAGGCAACCCCAAAATAAAGTCCATAGAAATGTCAATCCAAGTTCTTTTAAGAATAGCACGCAAAAGTGTTCTCAAAGTTCTATTTACAACTTCAGTTTGTCCATCCGTTTGAGGATGACAAGTAGTAGATTACAACTTTATTGTGCAAAGTTTAGCGCATAAAGTAATCCATAAATAGAATCCCTCCCCTTCTTAGTCCTAGGCAACCCCAAAATAAAGTCCATAGAAATGTCAATCCAAGTTCTTTTAAGAATAGCACGCAAACGTGTTCCCAAAGTTCTATTTACAACTTCAGTTTGTCCATCCGTTTGAGGATGACAAGTAGTAGATTACAACTTTATTGTGCAAAGTTTAGCCCATAAAGTAATCCATAAATAGAATCCCTCCCCTTCTTAGTCCTAGGCAACCCCAAAATAAAGTCCATAGAAATGTCAATCCAAGTTCTTTTAAGAATAGCACGCAAAAGTGTTCCCAAAGTTCTATTTACAACTTCAGTTTGTCCATCCGTTTGAGGATGACAAGTAGTAGATTACAACTTTATTGTGCAAAGTTTAGCCCATAAAGTAATCCATAAATAGAATCCCTCCCCTTCTTAGTCCTAGGCAACCCCAAAATAAAGTCCATAGAAATGTCAATCCAAGTTCTTTTAAGAATAGCACGCAAACGTGTTCTCAAAGTTCTATTTACAACTTCAGTTTGTCCATCCGTTTGAGGATGACAAGTAGTAGATTACAACTTTATTGTGCAAAGTTTAGCCCATAAAGTAATCCATAAATAGAATCCATCCCCTTCTTAGTCCAAGGCAACCCCAAAATAAAGTCCATAGAAATGTCAATCCAAGTTCTTTTAAGAATAGCACGCAAACGTGTGTGCAAAGTTCTATTTACAACTTCAGTTTGTCCATCCGTTTGAGGATGACAAGTAGTAGATTACAACTTTATTGTGCAAAGTTTAGCCCATAAAGTAATCCATAAATAGAATCCCTCCCCTTCTTAGTCCTAGGCAACCCCAAAATAAAGTCCATAGAAATGTCAATCCAAGTTCTTTTAAGAATAGCACGCAAAAGTGTTCCCAAAGTTCTATTTACAACTTCAGTTTGTCCATCCGTTTGAGGATGACAAGTAGTAGATTACAACTTTATTGTGCAAAGTTTAGCCCATAAAGTAATCCATAAATAGAATCCCTCCCCTTCTTAGTCCTAGGCAACCCCAAAATAAAGTCCATAGAAATGTCAATCCAAGTTCTTTTAAGAATAGCACGCAAACGTGTTCTCAAAGTTCTATTTACAACTTCAGTTTGTCCATCCGTTTGAGGATGACAAGTAGTAGATTACAACTTTATTGTGCAAAGTTTAGCCCATAAAGTAATCCATAAATAGAATCCCTCCCCTTCTTAGTCCAAGGCAACCCCAAAATAAAGTCCATAGAAATGTCAATCCAAGTTCTTTTAAGAATAGCACGCAAACGTGTTCCAAAGTTCTATTTACAACTTCAGTTTGTCCATCCGTTTGAGGATGACAAGTAGTAGATTACAACTTTATTGTGCAAAGTTTAGCGCATAAAGTAATCCATAAATAGAATCCCTCCCCTTCTTAGTCCTAGGCAACCCCAAAATAAAGTCCATAGAAATGTCAATCCAAGTTCTTTTAAGAATAGCACGCAAACGTGTTCTCAAAGTTCTATTTACAACTTCAGTTTGTCCATCCGTTTGAGGATGACAAGTAGTAGATTACAACTTTATTGTGCAAAGTTTAGCCCATAAAGTAATCCATAAATAGAATCCCTCCCCTTCTTAGTCCTAGGCAACCCCAAAATAAAGTCCATAGAAATGTCAATCCAAGTTCTTTTAAGAATAGCACGCAAAAGTGTTCCCAAAGTTCTATTTACAACTTCAGTTTGTCCATCCGTTTGAGGATGACAAGTAGTAGATTACAACTTTATTGTGCAAAGTTTAGCCCATAAAGTAATCCATAAATAGAATCCCTCCCCTTCTTAGTCCTAGGCAACCCCAAAATAAAGTCCATAGAAATGTCAATCCAAGTTCTTTTAAGAATAGCACGCAAACGTGTTCTCAAAGTTCTATTTACAACTTCAGTTTGTCCATCCGTTTGAGGATGACAAGTAGTAGATTACAACTTTATTGTGCAAAGTTTAGCCCATAAAGTAATCCATAAATAGAATCCCTCCCCTTCTTAGTCCTAGGCAACCCCAAAATAAAGTCCATAGAAATGTCAATCCAAGTTCTTTTAAGAATAGCACGCAAACGTGTTCCCAAAGTTCTATTTACAACTTCAGTTTGTCCATCCGTTTGAGGATGACAAGTAGTAGATTACAACTTTATTGTGCAAAGTTTAGCCCATAAAGTAATCCATAAATAGAATCCCTCCCCTTCTTAGTCCTAGGCAACCCCAAAATAAAGTCCATAGAAATGTCAATCCAAGTTCTTTTAAGAATAGCACGCAAAAGTGTTCCCAAAGTTCTATTTACAACTTCAGTTTGTCCATCCGTTTGAGGATGACAAGTAGTAGATTACAACTTTATTGTGCAAAGTTTAGCCCATAAAGTAATCCATAAATAGAATCCCTCCCCTTCTTAGTCCTAGGCAACCCCAAAATAAAGTCCATAGAAATGTCAATCCAAGTTCTTTTAAGAATAGCACGCAAACGTGTTCTCAAAGTTCTATTTACAACTTCAGTTTGTCCATCCGTTTGAGGATGACAAGTAGTAGATTACAACTTTATTGTGCAAAGTTTAGCCCATAAAGTAATCCATAAATAGAATCCCTCCCCTTCTTAGTCCTAGGCAACCCCAAAATAAAGTCCATAGAAATGTCAATCCAAGTTCTTTTAAGAATAGCACGCAAACGTGTTCTCAAAGTTCTATTTACAACTTCAGTTTGTCCATCCGTTTGAGGATGACAAGTAGTAGATTACAACTTTATTGTGCAAAGTTTAGCCCATAAAGTAATCCATAAATAGAATCCCTCCCCTTCTTAGTCCTAGGCAACCCCAAAATAAAGTCCATAGAAATGTCAATCCAAGTTCTTTTAAGAATAGCACGCAAAAGTGTTCCCAAAGTTCTATTTACAACTTCAGTTTGTCCATCCGTTTGAGGATGACAAGTAGTAGATTACAACTTTATTGTGCAAAGTTTAGCCCATAAAGTAATCCATAAATAGAATCCCTCCCCTTCTTAGTCCTAGGCAACCCCAAAATAAAGTCCATAGAAATGTCAATCCAAGTTCTTTTAAGAATAGCACGCAAAAGTGTTCCCAAAGTTCTATTTACAACTTCAGTTTGTCCATCCGTTTGAGGATGACAAGTAGTAGATTACAACTTTATTGTGCAAAGTTTAGCGCATAAAGTAATCCATAAATAGAATCCCTCCCCTTCTTAGTCCTAGGCAACCCCAAAATAAAGTCCATAGAAATGTCAATCCAAGTTCTTTTAAGAATAGCACGCAAACGTGTTCCCAAAGTTCTATTTACAACTTCAGTTTGTCCATCCGTTTGAGGATGACAAGTAGTAGATTACAACTTTATTGTGCAAAGTTTAGCGCATAAAGTAATCCATAAATAGAATCCCTCCCCTTCTTAGTCCTAGGCAACCCCAAAATAAAGTCCATAGAAATGTCAATCCAAGTTCTTTTAAGAATAGCACGCAAAAGTGTTCCCAAAGTTCTATTTACAACTTCAGTTTGTCCATCCGTTTGAGGATGACAAGTAGTAGATTACAACTTTATTGTGCAAAGTTTAGCGCATAAAGTAATCCATAAATAGAATCCCTCCCCTTCTTAGTCCTAGGCAACCCCAAAATAAAGTCCATAGAAATGTCAATCCAAGTTCTTTTAAGAATAGCACGCAAAAGTGTTCCCAAAGTTCTATTTACAACTTCAGTTTGTCCATCCGTTTGAGGATGACAAGTAGTAGATTACAACTTTATTGTGCAAAGTTTAGCGCATAAAGTAATCCATAAATAGAATCCCTCCCCTTCTTAGTCCTAGGCAACCCCAAAATAAAGTCCATAGAAATGTCAATCCAAGTTCTTTTAAGAATAGCACGCAAACGTGTTCCCAAAGTTCTATTTACAACTTCAGTTTGTCCATCCGTTTGAGGATGACAAGTAGTAGATTACAACTTATTGTGCAAAGTTTAGCGCATAAAGTAATCCATAAATAGAATCCCTCCCCTTCTTAGTCCTAGGCAACCCCAAAATAAAGTCCATAGAAATGTCAATCCAAGTTCTTTTAAGAATAGCACGCAAAAGTGTTCCCAAAGTTCTATTGACAACTTCAGTTTGTCCATCCGTTTGAGGATGACAAGTAGTAGATTACAACTTTATTGTGCAAAGTTTAGCCCATAAAGTAATCCATAAATAGAATCCCTCCCTTCTTAGTCCAAGGCAACCCCAAAATAAAGTCCATAGAAATGTCAATCCAAGTTCTTTTAAGAATAGCACGCAAACGTGTTCTCAAAGTTCTATTTACAACTTCAGTTTGTCCATCCGTTTGAGGATGACAAGTAGTAGATTACAACTTTATTGTGCAAAGTTTAGCCCATAAGTAATCCATAAATAGAATCCATCCCCTTCTTAGTCCAAGGCAACCCCAAAATAAAGTCCATAGAAATGTCAATCCAAGTTCTTTTAAGAATAGCACGCAAAGTGTTTCCAAAGTTCTATTTACAACTTCAGTTTGTCCATCCGTTTGAGGATGACAAGTAGTAGATTACAACTTTATTGTGCAAAGTTTAGCCCATAAAGTAATCCATAAATAGAATCCCTCCCCTTCTTAGTCCTAGGCAACCCCAAAATAAAGTCCATAGAAATGTCAATCCAAGTTCTTTTAAGAATAGCACGCAAAAGTGTTCCCAAAGTTCTATTTACAACTTCAGTTTGTCCATCCGTTTGAGGATGGACAAGTAGTAGATTACAACTTTATTGTGCAAAGTTTAGCGCATAAAGTAATCCATAAATAGAATCCCTCCCCTTCTTAGTCCTAGGCAACCCAAAATAAAGTCCATAGAAATGTCAATCCAAGTTCTTTTAAGAATAGCACTGCAAACGTGTTCTCAAAGTTCTATTTACAACTTCAGTTTGTCCATCCGTTTGAGGATGACAAGTAGTAGATTACAACTTTATTGTGCAAAGTTTAGCCCATAAAGTAATCCATAAATAGAATCCATCCCCTTCTTAGTCCAAGGCAACCCCAAAATAAAGTCCATAGAAATGTCAATCAAGTTCTTTTAAGAATAGCACGCAAACGTTGTCATCGGACTCAACGTCCTTGACACTGCAGTTTAAATAGCACTTTGAGAACCGTTGCGGCTATTCTTAAAAAGAACCCCTTTTGGGGGAAGTTGACATTTCTATGGACTTATTTTGGGTGTTCCTAGGTACTAAGAATGGGGAGGGATTCTATTTAATGATTACTTTATGGGCAACTTTGCAACATAAAGTTGTAATCTACTACTTGTCATCCTCAAATGGATGGCACACTGAAGTTTGCTAATGACAGCTTTGGAACACGTTTGCGTGCTATCTTAAAAGAACTTTGGTTGACATTGTCTATCGGATCTTATATTTGTGCTTCGTGTTGCCTAGGACTAAGACGAAGGGAGGATTCTATTTCTGGTTACTTTATGGCAAACTTTGCAACAATAAAGTTTGTAATCTACTACTTGGTCCATCCCTCAACCGATGGGTACAACTGATAGCTTTTAAATAGAACTTTGTAAGAACACGTCTTGCGTGCTAATCTTAAAAAAGAACTTGGATTGACATTTCATTGACTTTATTTGGTGTTGCCTGACTAAGAGGGGAGGGTTCCCATTTGGATACTTTAAATGGGCTAAATTTGCCAATAAAGTCTGTAATCTACATCTTTTGCATCCTCAACGATGACAAAACTGGAAGTTCTCAATAGGAACTTGGAAACACTTTGCGTGTTCTATTCTTAAAAGACCTTGGATTTGACATTTCTATGGACTTTATTTGGGGTTTGCCTAGGACTAAGAAGTGGAGGATTCTATTCTGGCATTCACTTCATGGGCTAACTTTGCACATATAATTGCTTAATCTAACTACTTGTCCATCCTCAAACGGATAGACAACTGAAGCTTGGTAAATCAGAACTTTGAGACACACTTTGCCGTTGCTATTCTAAAAGAACTTGGACTGACATTTCCTATGGACTTTATTTTGGGGTTGCCTAGGACTAGAAGGGGACGGGATCTATTTATGGACTTATTTAATATGGCTAAAACTTGCACATTAAGTTGACATCTACTACTTGTCATCCTCAAACGGATGACAACTGAGTTTGTAATAGAAACTTTGGACACACGTTTGCGTGCTATTTTAAAAGCAACTTGGGATCTATCATTTCCGTATGGACTTTTTTTGGGGTAGCTAGGACTAAAGACAGGGGATGGATTCTATTTATGGATTACTTTATGGTCTAAACTTGCAGCAATAAAGTCGTAATCTACTACTTAGTCATCCTCACACGTTGGAACAACCTGAAGTTGTAAATAGAACTTTGAGAACCGTTTGCGTGCTATTCTTAAAGAACTTGGATTGACATTTCTATGGACTTTATTTTGGGGTTTGCCTAGGACTAAGAAGGGGAGGATTTATTATGGATTACTTATTTATTGGCTAAACTTTGCACAATAAAATTTAAATCTACTACTTGTCATCCTCAAAAGGATGACAAACTGAAGTTGTAAATCGAACTTTGGGCAACACTTTTGGTGCTATTCTTAAAAACTTGGATTGACATTTCTATGACTTTATTTTGGGTTGCCTAGGACTAGAAGAGGGCGAGATTCTATTTATGGATTACTTTATGGCTAAACTTTGCACAATAAATTGTACTATACTACTTGTCATCCTCAAAACGGATTGCAAACTGAAGTTGTAAATAGAACTTTGAGACACCTTTGCGTGCTAGCTTAAAGAACTTGGATTGACATTTCTATGGACTTATTTTGGGGTGCCTACGGACTAAGAAGGGTAGGGATTCTATTTATAGATTACTTTATGGGCTAAACTCTTTGCACAATAAAGTTGTAATCTACTACTTGTCATCCCAAACTGATGGACAACTGAAGTTGTAAATAACTGTGGGACACCTTTTTGCGTGCTATTATTAAAGAATTGGATTGACATTTCTATGGACTTTATTTTGGGGTTGCCTAGGCTCAGAAGGGAGGATTCTATTTTGGATTACTTTATGGCTAAACTTTTTCACAATACAGTTGTAATCTACTACTTTCATCCTCAAACGATGGACAAACTGAAGTTGTAAATAGAACTTTGGAACACTTTGCGTGCTATTCTTAAAAAGAACTTGGATTACTTTCTATTGGACTTTTTTTGGGTTTGCCTAGGACAAGAAGGGAGGTATCTATTTATGGATTACTTTATGGCTAAACTTTGCAAATAAAGTTGTAATCTATCTACTTGTCATCCTCAAACGGATGTACAAACTGAAGTTGTAAATAGAACTTTGAACACTTTTGCGTGCTATTCTTAAAAAGAACTTGGATTGACATTTCTATGGACTTTTATTTGGGGTTGCCTAGTACTAAGAAGGGGAGGTTCTATTTTTATGGATTACTTTATGGGCTAAACATTTGCACATAAAGTTGTAATCTACTACTTGTCATCCTCAAACGGATGGACCAACTGAGTTGTAAATAGAACTTATAACCGTTTGCGTGCTATTCTAAAAGAACTTGGATGACATTTCTATGGACTTATTTTGGGGTTGCCTAGGACTAAGAAGGGGAGGGATTCTATTTATGATTACTTATAGGCGCTAAACTTTGCACAATAGTTGTAATCTAACTACTTGTCATCCTCAAACGGATGGACAACTGAAGTTGTAAATAGAACTTTGGAACACTTTTGCGTGCTATTCTAAAAGACCTTGGACTGACATTTTCGAATGTACTTTATTTTGGGTTGCTAGACTAGAAGGGGAGGGATTCTATTTATGGATTACTTATGCGACACTTTGCACAATAAGTTGTTAATCTACTACTTGTCACCCTCAAACGGATGGACAAACTGAAGTTGTCAATAGAACTTTGGAACACTTTTGCGTGCTATTCTTAAAAGAACTTGGATGACCTTTCCTATGGACTTTATTTTGGGGTTGCCTAGGAATAAGAAGGGGAGGGATCTATTTTATGGATTACTTTATGGCTAAACTTTGCCAATATGTTTGTATCTACTACTTTATCCTCAACGGATGACAAACTGAAGTTGTAAATAGAACTTTGGAACACTTTTGCGTGCTATTCTTAAAAGAACTTGGATGGACATTTCTATGGACTTTATTTTGGGGTTGCCTAGGACTAAGAAGGGGAGGGATTCCTATTTATGGATTACTTTATTGGCTACTTTGCAACATAAATGTTGTAATCTACTACTTGTCATCCTCCAAACGGAGGACAAACTGAAGTTGTAAATAGAACTTGGGAACACTTTTGCGTGCTATTTTTAAAGAACTTGGATTGACCTTTCATGGACTTTATTTTGGGGATTGCCTAGGACTAGAAGGGAGGAGATTCTATTTTAGGATTACTTTATGGCTAAACTTTGCACAATAAAGTTGTAATCTACTACTTGTCATCCCTCAAACGTAGGACAAACTGAAGTTGTAATAGAACTTTGGAACACTTTGGTGCTATTCTTAAAAACTTGGATTGACATTTCTATGACTTTATTTTGGGGTTGCCTAGGACTAAGAAGGGGAGGGATTCTATTTATGATTATTTTTATGGGCTAAACTTTGCACAATAAAGTTGTAATCTACTACTTGTCATCCTCTCAAACGGATGGACAAACTAAGTTGTAAATAGACTTTGAGAACACGTTTTGCGTGCTATTCTTAAAAAGAACTTGGATTGACATTTCTATGGACTTTATTTTGGGTTGCCTAGGATACGAAGGGGAGGGATTCTATTTTGGATTATTTTATGGCTAAACTTTGCATATAAGTTGTAATCTACTACTGTCATCCTCAAACGGATGGACAACTGAGTTGTAATAGAACTTTGGAACACTTTGCGTGCTATTCTTAAAAGAACTTGGATTGACTTTTCTATGGACTTTATTTTTGTTTGCCTAGGACTAAGAAGGGGAGATGATTCTATTTTTGGATATACTTTTGGGCTAAACTTGCCATAGGTTGTAATCTACTACTTGTCATCCTCAACGGATGGACAAACTGAAGTTTGTAAATAGACTTGAGAACACTTTGCGTGCTATTTTAAAAAGAACTTGGTGACATTCTATGGACTTTATTTTTGGGGTGTGCTAGGACTCAGAAGGGTGGTTTCTATTTATGGATTAACTTTATGGGATAAACTTCTGCACATAAGTTGTAATCTACTACTTGTCTCCTCAACGGATGGACAAACTGAGCTTATGTATAGAACTTTGAGAACACGTTTTTGTCTATTCTTACAAAGAACTTGGATATGACATTTTATGACTTTTATTTGGGGTTCTAGGACTAGAAGGGGAGGGATTCTATTTTTGATTACTTTATGGCGCTAAACTTTGCCATCTTAAAGTTGTATCTACTACTTTATCCTCAACGGATGGACAACCTGAAGTTGTAAATAGAACTTTGGAACACTTTTGCGTGCTATATCTTAAAAGAACTTGGATGACATTTCTATGGACTTTATTTTGGGGTTGCCTAGGACTAGAAGGTGAGGGATCTTTTATGGATTTTTTATGGGCTAACTTTGCACAATAAAGGTAATCTACTACTTGTCCATCCTCAAACGGATGGCACAACTGAAGTTGTAAATAGAACTTGGGAACACTTTGCGTGCTATTTTTTAAAAGAACTTGGATTGACATTTTTCGGATGGACTTTATTTTGGGGTTGCCTAGACTAGAAGGGGAGGGATCTATTTATGGATTACTTTATGCGCTAAACTTTGCACATAAAGTTGTAATCTACTACTTGTCATCCTCAAACGGATGGACAACCTGAAGTTGTAAATAGAACTTTGAGAGACACTTTTGCGTGCTATTCTTAAAAGAACTTGGATTGACTTTCTATGGAACTTTATTTTGGGTTGCCTATGGACTAAGAAGGGGAGGGATTCTATTATGGATATTTTATGGGCTAAACTTTGCCACATAAGTTGTAATCTACTACTTGTCATCCTCAAACGGATGGAAAACTGAAGTTGTAAATAGAACTTTGAAACACGTTTGCGTGCTATTCTTAAAAGACTTGGATTGACATTTCTATGGACTCTTTATTTTGGGGTTGCCTGGACTAAGAAGGGGAGGGATTCTATCTATTTATGATTACTTTATGGCTAACTTTGCACAATAAGTTGAATCTACTACTTGTCATCCTCAAACGGATGGGACAAACATGAAGTTTTGTATAGAACTTTGAGAACACTTTTTTTGCGTGCTATTCTTAAAAAAACTTGGAATTGACATTTCTATAGACTTTATTTTGGGGTTGCCTAGGACTAAGAAGGGGAGGGATTCTATTTTGGATTACTTTTGGGCTAAACTTTGCTCATAAAGTTGTAATCTACTACTTGTCATCTTCAAACGGATGACAACTGAAGTTTTAAATAGAACTTTGGAGAACACTTTTGCGTGCTATTCTAAAAAAGAACTTGGATGACATTTCTATGGATTATTTTTGGTTGCCTAGGACTAGAAGGGGGGGATTCTATTTATGGATTCTTTTTGGGCTAAACTTTGCACAATAAATTTGTAATCACTACTTGTCATCCTCAAACGGATGGACAAACTGCAGTTGTAAATAGAACTTTGCAACACTTTTGCGTGCTATTTCTTAAAAGAACTTGGATTGAATTTCATAGGACTTTATTTTGGGGTTGCCTAGGACTAAAGGGGAGGTTCTATTTATGGATTACTTTATGGCTAAACTTTGCACAATAAGTTGTAATCTACTACTGTCATCCTCACAACGATGGACAACTGAAGTTTGTAATAGAACTTTGAGAACACTTTGCGTGCCTATTCTTAAAAGATACTTGGATTGACATTCTATGACTTTATTTTGGGGTTGCCTAGGACTAAAGGGGAGATGATTCTATTTATGGATTACTTTATGGGCTAAACTTTGCACAATAAAGTTGTACATCTACTACTTGTCATCTCAAACGGGATGGACAAACTGAAGTTGGAAATAGACTTTTGAGACAC
>NW_027331162.1:0-18279 GCF_022965805.1 Primulina eburnea
GATATAAAACTGTGAAGTTTGTAGTATTAAATACATCTACAAAAAGGAAAAATACCTCAACCGCTTACTCTTAGATTTGAGCACAAAAACTTGTGGTGAAAATAATAAATTTTAGGGGAAAATAGTAAAAAAAAAAATTTGTTTTTTTTAACATAAGTTTTCCTCTGATATTTGTATGCTGAAAGCGCGTAAGAGTCAATGGAAGGCATTAAGTTATTTTTGCCAAGTCTTGAAAGTTGGCAATAATTCATACGTTCTTTAAGGTAATTAAAATGGCAGTACAAATTTGACGTTGGATATATAGTACAATAATAACAAAGTCAGCTAACGCAAGTGTGCAGCTAAAATTGCATATAAATAGCCATGACTACAAGATCTTTCTTGACACAGATATTTTAAGCCTGGACAAATTTATAAGCATCCTTTTCTCTCTCTTTTTTTTTTCTCGAGTGACGCAACGGTTATGGCTTTTAGATCGATTGCTATGCTTGCTTGCATTATAGTTCTAGTGCAACTGGTGGCGGCCCATGAAGGTCACGACCACCACATGGCTCCGGGGCCTGCCCCTATGCCGCCGCGTGCGCCACCACCCTCCGGTGGAATAAGTTATTCTCCAACCGCGGTGATCGGACTCGTGGCTTTGGTGGTTTCCTTTGTCGGAGTACTTGGGAACAAGATTTGAGAATTTTATTTTACTCCAGACTTTTTCCTACTTATTTATTTGCTGTATCTTCGTGTATTTCTTTTGTATAATTTTGTTATGTACTGTGTTCTAAAATCCGGTTGCGCGACGATTTGATAATATTTGTCACAAGTTCTTGATAATACATTATTGTCAACTATTGAGTTAATAAAAAGATTATTTAATTGACGTTGAAAATTATAATATTTTATTTTTATTATTTTATTATTATTATTGTCAATTTGCAGGTAAAAAATAAAGAGCGGATTTTTTTTTTTTAGAAAAAATCATAGTAAATTGAAATATTTTGGGTTTTATCTATTTAATTTGTCAAAAATTGTCATTTAATACTTTTAATTTTGCATTTTACAAAGTCTATATTTTTGGCTGAAACCAATGATTAGACTGAATATTGCTTATTTTCATTCAATGCTCTCCTAATAAAACTTATATTACATACATTAAAATATATCTGAGCAAATAAAAGGAAACAAAAAATTTTTTCCCTCAAAATTTGGACGTCGTTTTACTTCATTTCACATTTTTTTTTGTTTAAAATAATTTTAGTGTCTATAATATAGACTTTTTTTTAGTAGACTACAATATATATTTTATTCTCATCATATTAGTCATGATGCGCAGAAATATGTACCAAATAAGTCATAATCGATTGGTTCCAACGAAAAAAGAGGATAAAAGAAAAAAAATTCAAGTTATACGTTCGAAGACCCGAGACAGACGATTGAAATTGCAATTTTCCCATAAAAACCAAACTCGTGCACGTTGAGTAAAACTAGATTCTAACAGCTTCAATTGGCCTTTTCCCCTGCTGGTAGTGTTGAAAATAGGTCTTCGGGTAGTTTCTTACTTTCTTGTATAATCTCGGCCTCGTATCATCAACTAGTTCATTCACCGGTCCAATCTCTAGTTCAGGATCTGGAGCAAAGAACATAGCTAGAGTATTTCTCTCCCTGACTGTGTTCGTAACTGCTCGATGCATCGGGCTCTTGATGATGCCATTGCTCATTATCTGCGTGGACAAAAGAGCGATAAAACGAGATCATAAAATATTCAAAAGTTATGAAAAGTAACAGATGATAATTATTCTATCACGCTTGAGTAAGTTTCACAGGCTGCGGAATCAAGATTACGTGGACCATGCAATAGGTCCTACTTACAACTTGTTCACATCTTTCGTTGCTTTACGAAAATGATTAATCGAAACTGGGAGAATAATAAATCCATCAACTCTTCCCCCACGGTAGAATGCGAGTCATGAGCATTATGAAACTGCGGTAAATTGAAAACTTGCCAGGAGCGAGGGTCGAATTTTCAGGAACTTAGGAGGGTTAGTTGCCAAATATTAAGGAAACAAAATCATACACGAAGCTTTTGAAAATCGCATTAGTCTACTTTTAGTTTACCCACCTATATATGCACCTAATGTGACTTGAATCCAATACAATAGTGGTCTAGTGGAGGGTGATCCCCAAAGATACGAGATCTTGGTTCAAAACTTCGAATGCCCGCACTTGTGTGTGGTAGTGTGGTTAGATAGGAAATTCCCCCGACCTATGTATCCCAAAAAAAAAAAGGTTGCTTCGCGTAATCCAAATGAAAAACATTAATGTTATACCCAATTCTACGCAGCAATATAAAACGAGGTTTTGAAAGATCAAAGCCTCCTATCTCACAACCAAACATGCTATGAAATTCATTCTTGAAACCCATAGAAAGATGAGTTTAAGACGTACCTCAAGTTGATCCCCAACGTTGACAAGAAGTGCATGAGGCATAACGGGAACTCGATACCCACCGATCATCTTTCAGCATTTGAAGGCCCTCAACTTCTTCATCTTGCAGTAGAATAGTTATCCCCGAGCCATCTGCATGTGGTTTGAGCCCAAGAACAATGTCTGGCCTCGAACATGGAGGATAGTAGTTGAACCTTCCATACATTGTAGGCCTCTCTCCGAATTGGTCCAAAAAGCATTTCTCTGGTAAGCTTAATGATCTTGCTATAGCCTTTAGTATCAGTTCTTGGATTTGTCTTAAACTACCAGTATACGCATCTAATATCTTCCTGAAGGATTAAAAAATCCCTAAGTTGTCAAATGAATTCATGTTGTACTAAAAATAAGCCGATTTTGTAACTAAAAAAACCCAATTTTTTACAGAGAAAATGGCTGATATTACCTGAAAGTTTCTGGATTTTCAGGCCAATATTCGAGCTTTTGCTGATCTTTCGGACTAAGTAAAAGATACAACCTATCATTCCAATCAAGGGATTGATTCTCGAAAAGAACCATATCACTGCCGTAGCCTTCAATGCCATCCACTGGTCTGACATATTTTTGTTTCTCTATTATGGGCAGATGGAAAAATTTTCTTGAAACTCTTCGCAGTTCATCCAGGAAGGAATTTTCGATGCCATGGTTTATGGCCTGGATATTCAATTTTAAATGATATATACCAAATTAGATATTTATTTCTTATTGCAAAACTTACAGAATCATAAAAAATTAATCGCAACCAATAAGGATTCCATCTTTAAGCAATACAAGTGCCAGTCATGGTCTTGATCAATCTATATATGAAACATGTTATTCCACAGTTCAAAGAGTACGTCGAGGTTCTGCAAGCGAGTCTTTCTATATACTACCATATTGATATTTACAAATCAGCATATAAATCAGTAGATTCCCATTTTGTTATATCACGAGGTATGGGTCATGAAAGATCTATATATATGTTCTTATTTTTTCGATAAGCTGGAGAGAGTCGAGCCATAGTGAAGTAGCTTACTATAGTTCTCGCGCTAGCCCCTATATGCCATTTGTCTACTTTTTTGAGGCCTAAATGAAGGCATACATATGAACGGATTCATAATAAACAATCATCAAATGCGGGTGGAAAACAAAACGAAAGAATATGATACGTAACCCCATCACCTAACCTCAATTAAAATATAATATACGCGCCATTTTTTCATCCTTTATTTGTAACCGAGAGAAATAGTTACTTTACTATCCTACTTAGAAGAAAAAAAATCGAAATATGATACGTAACCCCATCACAATCCACCAAGCGTGGACCGAGGCTGCCTTGAGGGTTAGCTGCCCCCTTCTAACCAAAAAAATTTCATATGTTATTTCTATTACAGATATTTTCTTGGATGAGCTTCACATGGATCAAATTTTGTTGCCCATAAATTCAACGAAACCAAACAAATCAAATCAAGAATATAAAGAGATCCTAACTCTATGTTATATACAAATAAAAAGCTGAAACCTGAAAGCAGCCCCATGTAATAAGAGCAGACTGAAGCTTGTTAAGTTCTGCATCCATGGCGGCGGCTGCTGATGGAATCAAACGGCTCAAATCAATAACTGGGATTTCACCACTCAAAGTAGCAGTGAGATTAATGGGGCCATATTCAGCATCTCTCCAAATATATTTATGTGGCACCTCCTCGTTGTGTCACCTCCACTTGGAACCAGTTCCTGAACCGTCTTCGTGCCCGCTTCAGCCATGAGAATAAATTTTGGAGATTAAATCTGGGATTTCTTCTGGTCAAACGTTAGAGCTGACAATTGATGAGAATTCTTACCATTCATAACGTTTTGGGTTTTGTTTTCATGAAAGTCTGCGCTGGGTTAATGTGAAAAATTCTTCTGCATTAATGCCTATCTTCCACGTGGGATTCCTGCATCAAGCGACGCGCGTCAGCCAAATTTACTCCTCAAATACCCTGAATTTTTTCTTTTCAAATAAACTCTTTAATTTTAAAAATATAATATTAATTTTCATCAATTAATCCATATCTGCTTAAAACTAATCGAAACCGATGTAACTAATTTCAACGTGGATGCAGAAGTTTTTTTTAAAAAGTTCTACCGGTTAAATATTGAAAGAAACAGGACTAAAATTGAAATTTTTATTAAATAGAAGACTATTTCGATTTCATTGAAGTTTCATATTAGAGAATCTATAAATTTTCTTTATTATTATTATTTTTTTGTAATATCAGACATTATTTTTTCGACATAAAATTGATGCAACATTGATGTAACACTAACATCAACATAAAACTACGTTTATATTATCACATCATCATCATCATCGATAAAAATTAAAATTGCTAAAACTAAAAGATACAATACTAAAACAAAATAAAGTCCGACAATATAAAAGTTAAAATCACAAAAAAAATAAAAATAAAAATACACACTACTAAAAATTGTAATTTTTTTCATATTTAATTATATATTTAGCTGGTATGGAAATATAAATCAAATAGTTTATAACACTTATTCTAAAAAAAAAATTGTTTATAACTCAAATACTACTTTATATAATCGATGGATATAACTCGACACCGAATCAAATCTAAAACATACATTAAAAAATTAATTCTAATCTTCTGTGATTAGTTGACTCTGTTTAGTCAATAATGGCTTCCCCAGTCTCTCTATTGGCTCAACTTGTGATGTCATATCTGTTATCAATGATTTATTCAAACCTACTCTTGAGATAATATCCAAATATTTAATTCAATTGTTGTAAAGAGACCACATATATTTTGTACATTGTTCAATGCATTGCATCACATATAAAATGACGCGACATTGCTCCTAGATTTTATATCCAAATATTTAATGCAATTGTTGCAAAAAGACCACATTTTTTACGTTGCTCAATGCATTGCATCATATGAAAAATGACGTGAAATTGCTTCTAGATTTTGGTTCCACGATCATGTGGTTCCATCCCTATATTACAAACATACTCATTGCTGGAAAAATATTCATATGTACTAATATTCTTATGCACTTTCTCCATCGATGTAATTATAATCGCCCCTTCACGTGATTTAGCCCTGCATTGAACCAGCAAAAAAGGCTGAAAACTACCCTTGTCAACCAAACAAACCACTTTATTTTTAGGGTTTGACCTTGGCCACATTCACATTCATCTCCATCATGCACACTATCATTACTCAATAAAACAATGAAGTTTCGAATTCGAGATCCAAGTTGTAATTCCCTCCCAAAAAATAAATCAATTGAACTTGGCTTCATCTACATACATCTGAATCATGTAAAATATGGAAGATATGGACATGGACCTGGATGGCACCAACATCTCAATAAAATATGAGATATCGATTTCCAGACCTCAAGTTGTATTACCCTCCCAAAATATATATCAATTGACCTTGGATTCATCAACATCCATCTAAACCATCAAAAATCAAAGAAATGGCCATGAGCCTCAAATCACACCAACATCTCAATAAAGAGATGATGTATCGAGTTCGAGACCTCAAGTTGTATTCACTTTTCAAAAAATTGAAAAAACAAAAAAGAAGAAAAAGAAACGAATCGAAATATGAACGACATTATTAATTGAATCTATCGAAAATATTTTGGTTGAGGTTTGGTCGGTGTTTTTCTAGTGAATGATTGCACTTTCATGAGCAGACAAATCTTGCTACATAATTATATCTCCTAAGAATGTGTTTCTTTTTTGTTCTTTATGATACACATTAATTAAGTTATCCTCGACTAGGGGTGGGGCCAGCCAGCTTGAATACAAAAACAAACGAGTTTGAAAAAGTATTTTTATTAAACAAAACTAAGTAAAGACGTTTTGAGATAAATGAAATTTTGAAAGAAAAGTTGCAGTAGATCAAAAGCTGATCCCTACCAAGAAATTATATCTGCCTCAACATTGTATTGCAGTGTATATTATATTTTTATCCTTTGCTTGCTCTTCTTTTTCATACTGAAGAGCATTGAAACAAAATGGAAATTGCTGCCAATATGGGCCACAACTATCATATTTTGGACAATCTACGCACAGATGATCACCTTCTCAGTTCAACAAGCATTCACCATGAATCGATCAATTGGCCATTTTCAGATTCCAGCAGGCTCACTCACTGTCTTCTTTGTGGCTGATATTGATGACATTGGCAGTTTATGATAGAATAATCATGCCACTTTGGAAGAAATGGAAAGGGAAACAAGGTACTATTTTCTTGATCACTGGCTTGACTTTGTCCACGTTGTATGTATTTTTCTTGGCGTTTACAAGGTCTGTTGAAAATATGATTGAAAGTGGTGCCTCCAGTCATTTATATTTCAGTTCCAAATATTCCTGCCCAAATTGTTGGGTTAAGTTAATGTAAATCACACAATGATACAAGTTTTCACCTCGGTTGCAGGTTTCTCCAGCCTACAGAAAATCACTATAGGACTAGTTCTCTCCACAATAGGAACGATGGCTGCAGCTCTTACAGAGATGAAGAGGCTATCAGTTGTAAAGGCTGTCTCGGACCGACCCTCCTCGGATCTTCCTATAAGTGTATTCCTTCTGATTCCACAGTTTTTTCTAGTGGGATCTGTGGAGGCGTTCATAGATACAGGGCAGCTGGATTTCTTCATCACACAATCTCCCAAAGGAATGAAAACAACGAGCACTGGTCTCTTCTTGGCAACTCTTTCGCTTGGTTTTCTTGTAACCAGTTTCTTGGTGACAGGAGCCAATGGTGGCCAAGGATTGCTTGCAGATGATATGAATGAGGCGTCTCGATTGCTTCTATGGGCTTCTGGCTGTCTTGGGGTTTATAAATCTTGGGATATATCTAATATGTGCTGCGTGGTATAAACCACAGAAAGCTAAACCCGCTATGCAGATTGAGATAGCGCATAGTGGTGATGACAAGTGTTGACCGTACGTAGGAGATGTTTTTTTGGGTTTTGAACAAGGAAATTAATCCAACTGATCAATGTATTAATCAATGTATGAAATTATACGTAACGAAATCAGTTTTTGAGTGCATTCATGGTTGCAAATTTGTCATATTTGATTATTTTCTACTACGATGTTTCTATACATACACTTCACAACTCAAAATTGGGATAAAATAGATATGATAGTTACGCAATATAATATTTTTCTCAATTAAAAAATCTAAAACTTTTTCCAATCATTATTCACTCTATTTTAAAAATGTACACATACAATTTCCCAACGTGATAAATCATGTCATAAAAGAATCAAGCACCTTACATATCTCTTCAGCCTGTGGATGTGACAGATCACCAGCATGGAACTCTTCGACCATTCCATGAACTTCAATCAAACTGCAGCCAGATTTTTTATTTGCTGGTCTCTCATCGATTAACTTCCTAATGCTCTTTGCTTCGGCCTCCCAACCAGCTTCCTTGTACATATTATAGGCAAGAACACGAATCCCATAGTCAATCTCTCCTCCATCAGCTATCTTTTCCATACTCTATCACCAATTTCAATGTTCCCATAATTCCTACACGCCCCTAGCAGAGCTCCCCATATATTAGCATCCCTTTCACCGATATCACACATTATCTCATCAACATATATCTCAGCTTCCTCTAACTTACCAGACCTCGCCAAAAGATCGACAATACAAGCATAATGCTCGATTCTGGGCTTAATTTCATAGACGCTATCCATCTTTTTGAACAAAGACAAGCCTTTTTCGACCAATTTTGCATGACTACAAGCTGTAAGAACAACAACAAAAGTAGCCTCAGTTGGCTGAGCCCCATATGTGATCATGCTATCAAGCAATTCTAGAGATTTCATTTCAACTCCATTCATTGCCGCACATGATATAATAGCATTCCAAACTCCACTATCCTTGTTACGAATACCATTAAAAACCGTGAAAGCCAACTCCAAAGCACCACATTTTGAGTACATGTCAACCAGCGCCGTGGCTATGATTGGATTCAAAGAGTATTTGCAGCGCTTAGCATAAGAGTGTATCCATAAGCCTTGTGCCAGTGCACCAAGATGAGCACAAGCAGTGAGAGCACTCACAATAATCGACTGATTGGGCTTCAAACCCATGTCTTCCATGTTTCTATACAAAGAAATCACTTCCTTAAAATCACTAACCCTCGAATATGCTGCCATTAACGCACTCCAGGATACCACATTCCTTTCCGGCATTTCATCGAAATACTCCCTTGCCTTTTCCACGTTCCCCATTTTCCCATATCCATCAATCATTGCAGTCCACAATACCACATCTTTTACAGGCATTTCATCAAACAACATATGTGCTCTTCCCATATCATGTTTTAGCGCATAGAATTCGATCAATGCGCTAACAACAAACAAGTCACAGCAAAATCCTAACTTGAGGACATGGGCATGCGTCAAAAGTCCCATGCATCTAACGTCACCTAAATCATAGAACATGCCTTCATCAAAGGCGTGAAAGTGTAGTTGTTTTTTATAAGCCCGTCCCTTAGCATGTCTTTATAACATAAAATAGCGAAAATGGGCAAATTAGATTGAACATATCCTCTAATCATCGTGTTGTACAAGAAAGTGGAACGGTGGCGGAGATTTTGAAAAACCGCACGTGCATGAGAAAAGAAAACAGGGTTGCAGGAGGCGACAGTGAACGAGACAAGCGGTGCAATGGCAGCCGGGATTTGGGAGACGTTGAGCTTGAGGAGGTTGGCATGAATTTGTTTGAGTTGGCTTAGCGTTCTGCATTTCTCAACGAGTAGTGATGTGCATGTAATCCAATTTGCTTCGATCATCTAAGTTTGTAATCAGTGGGAATGAGAGGGTTGTAGGATGATTGATATTCAAGATTGCCGAATAATCTGCAACAATCACATTATCCACATCAAATCAGCATTCCTTCAGATGTAAATAAAAACCTAAATAATTTAGGCAAAAACTCGTGTTTGTGAGATACATCTTTTAATTATTTTTTATTTTAAAAATATTATTTTTTATTGTGACAGATTAAGATCCGTGAGACGGTATCACATTAGACCACTCAATAATTTATAATCTAAAAATTATGACATCCATTTCTATATTCATCAATCTGTTAACCACTACCAAATTTTCAAGTCCTGTCATCATTAAAAAACAAAAAAACATTTGATATTTTAAATATCCTTACAATTTTTTTTTAAAATATTTATTTATTATTTAAAATTTTGATAAATAAAATAAAGTATAATGTTCAAATAATTTTTTCTACTATTTTTGTTAATAACACTTCTACACATCTTAAAAAAAAAAATCAATTTAACGACATAAGTTTATTATTCTAATAATATTTAAATATATTTTTATATTAATATATTAATAATTTTAAATACTTTCTGGCTGAAATACTAGTTAAATTAAATTTTGAGTGGCGTCCTCCATCAACGCCCACCTCTAAAACCCTCGGGCTTTCCCGCCCTCGCCTTTGCAGGGTTCTCCCATTTTCAGCGGCATTCGTCTGCTCAATTCAATCTCTGTAGTTTGTTTATCAAGAAAGAAGAATGGTTTCACCCAAACAACTTATATCGATAATCGAATCTTCACTACTGGGGCAGACTCCACGAACTGCAGCGCAGCGAATCGAACTCCTCCACGCTATTCGTCACTCTCTTCCTTCCCTCAAATCTCTCCTTGCATACCCGGTAATTTTTCAAAGTTTGGCTTTCTATGTTTATGCGCTGATCTTCGACTTCGACAACGTCATTTTTTTTTTCTAAATAAAATAAAATAGACCCCAGGGAGAGTTGGGAATTGTTAAAGAAACATTTTTTGATAGAATTTCAACCTTTTTCTGTTATCCCGTGCTTTATGAGGCTTGAGTGTGTAGGGAGAGCTAGGGTGTGATGAATGGTCGGTCGCTGACTTACATGTTCTGAAATTAAATTTTCGATTTTGTTTGGGGTTCAATGGGGTCTGAGTTATTTTGTTGTGAATGGTGACAATATAAGACGTTAACATTTAAAACCAAATATAGTAGGCTTCTTCGTTTACATGTTTGTAATCAAGTAAAATGCACGATATATCACTGTGTACCTTCACATAAATAATGTTGTTAATGCAGAATTAAAATTGTTCAGACGTCTCTTTATTCTTTTAAAATTTAAAATATGTTTTCTTTTCTAGTAATCTTGATAAATTTATCTTACATTGATGTTTATACGTTTACACATTTCCTAATGTTTTCCAGTAAATTTTAATTTTTCTTTTCCTCAATATATTTAGCCTCCCAAACCATCAGACAGAGCTGAAGTCCAGTCGAAAGAAGTGAGATTGCCAGATGTTGGGTCAATCCCACTTGACGATCAGGATGTACAGATAGTAAGTTTCCATCTCTATTGCACTTTCCATATTGACACTGCTTGTTGAACTGAAAATCTTACACTGACATACATTACCCGTTTGGTATCAGGTATAGCATATTATTAGGATTTTTTTTTATCAATGGAGTGTGTTCTGGGAAGTTTGTTTTTCTCATCCCCTGCTGTATGCCAATATTACGGGTTCCTCGGCCAAAACCAAGAACATTTTTCCTGAGGAAATTCAAATAAAGTAGGATTTTAAGCTAATTGAAATCTTTAATTTAATGATCTCTTATCCTAGTTTGGTTTGAATAAATGAGATAATTCCCAAAGCATTGTAAGTTAGTATATGGTATCATTTTAGGATACGGTGATCCTTTTATTTTAGTTTAGAAAATGATTATCCTTATTTTAAATCATTGTACTCTCTTATATATTGAGGGATTGAATAAAGAATTTCAGGAAATTATTCACAATTTTGGGTTACGAGATCTAAGATTTTCTCTCAGGGAGCCTTAAAACCAAAATAATAAGAGGTTTACTTTAACGAGCCTCAAATTTAAAAGAAATGAATTATGATCAGCCCATAAATCACCACATAACGTGATCCATAACAATCCAGTTTTTTGGTTATAATATTCAGTTATCTTTATACCAATCTTGTGACTCGGGGAAAACATAGTGGAAATCATGGAAACTCTAGCGCAATTCATGATACCTGTTTTGAGCACAATAATCTTTGCCTAATTAGAAAATGGGTATCAATGATTCTTCTCCTTCGTAAGCCCCTCTGGTTTTCCCTGTGAGTCAGGAGCTAAGCTTTTGCACATATTGCCAATTTGAGACCAATACAATAACATTTACATTGGTGTGCTGCCCCGAATCACTGGCACTTGAACCTCTTCAATTATATGACGAGTATGCTCGCATGTCTAAATTACTGCATTACCTTATATTTTGCTATATGCTTACTTGTCTTTATACTTTTGAGGTGTTAAAACTTTGTTTCCATCCTTAGCTGGACATTTTACACTAATTTGAAGGTTATATGCATCTTTATGTCAGTTTTGATTTTTTTCATTAATGCTTAACTAGAGAAATTGCTGGGGCATTGTTCTTCCTTGCTATTATTATGGTGGGCTTCTCATGACTTCTTTGCTTTTTAATTTAAATATATTAACATGTTTGAGCCACAGGCTTTGAAATTGAGCGAGGATCTCCATCTCAATGAAATCAACTGCGTGCGTTTGCTCATTTCGGCCAACCAAGAGGTAATCCATGTGGTACTGGGTAGATGTATTTTTCATGTATATACTAACATTATTGATGAAGACTGAAGTATAGAACAAGTCTTTTCTACTTAGGCCAATGAAGGCCTTCATATTGTACTTTTCTTTAACTTACTAATTTGATATTTAAGTGGCATGTTTATTTGCTTGCTGTTGCGTGAAAACTATCACATATATTTCTTCTTTCAGTGGGGTTTACTTGGTCGAGAGCCAGTAGAAATTTTTCGCCTTGCTGCTGGACTTTGGTATACAGAGAGAAGAGACATACTAACATCAATTTACATGATGCTGAGGGTATTTTATTTTCGTGTCTTAGTTGCATGGTTGGAAAAAATTAATTTTTTATTCTCAATAAACTTAATTATTGATGGATCTTTTTCAGGCTGTTGTGCTCGACCAAGGTCTTGAAGCTGATCTTATTGCGGATATTCAAAGAAATTTGGAAGATCTTTTACATTCTGGACTTAGACAGCGATTGATTAATCTTACTAAGGTTTTCATATCATATTCGGTTTATTTTGAAGAAGTCTGGCTAAGCGGATCTTTTGGTATTTATTTATTTTTCGTTTGAGAGCTTATGCGAGTGATGCCATTAATATGATGTGAAATATTAGGATAAGAGCTTAGAAGCTCTAAAGAATAAGATGTCAAAATGAAAATCATATAAGCTCTCTTGATTTAGTTAGGAGTCTCAATTTATTTTTTCATGTGTTGTCAAACTACTTTAGTTTGTAAATGTAAATACAATATGATGTCCCATTTAGCTAATGTAAATCATCTTACTAGTTCCTGGAGATTGTTTCGCCGAAACAAGTCAACATTGTTTAGTTAAGACGACATCTAATCTATTCATTACTGTAAGCATCTTATGAATACTTGGTGCTCTGAAATTGTAATGTAAGGATAGCCGAAAGAGGTGGTGTTTTAGCAAATGAAGTAGTTCGTTATTTGAGCATCTGCTCAATTTATATTTGCCTTTGTGTTCACATGTTTATGTGTCCGTTCATGGTTTAACCCTTGGATTTCGGCAGTTTCTGGGAAATAAGGGGCTATATGTGATACTTTGAAAGAAACAGTTGCCTTGTTGAAGATGACATATGTTCAGCTGTTACCCTAATTTACTCCTGGGGAACTGTTTGAATAGTCCTTTAAAAGTTGCTGGGATAGTCCTTCCGATGACATCAAACTTTTGTGTTTTTTTATCCTTTAGAGTTTAGACATTTTTGAAGAAGGTTATGCTACTGACATGTTTGCTCTCAACGTGGGCAATGTATTGGGATTCAAAGCCCTAGTCATCTGTGTTTGGAAGATCTGTATTTTCCCTTTTCATTCTTGTAGTTCTATTATTTTACTTTTTATCGATTTTGGATTCTTATGTTGTCATTAGTTTTGTATTCTTTATGTTGTCAGTGATTTTGTATTCTTTATGTTGTCATGTTCCTGTACTTACATCTACAGGAACTTCATAGAGAAGAACCAACAGGATTTGGCGGGCCTAGTTCTGAACGCTACATTCTTGACTCAAGGGGTGCTTTAGTTGAAAGGAAAGCTGTGATTTCCAGGGAAAGGATCATCCTTGGCCATTGCCTTGTCCTTTCCATTTTGGTTGAGCGTGCAAGTAAGATTAAGACAAGGAATCTACCAAACTTAAAATGTGGAGTGATATTATGTTTAGATCTAATTAATAAAGTACGATACCGAGTTCAATGCTATAGATAAATAATACTTCTGTATCTGACTGTGATGTATGACCTGTTTTATATTGGAATCTTGAAGTCTACGTATCACTAAAGTTTACCTTACCCTTATATGATGATTCTATATCAAGACTCAAATGACCGGATAATTATTTATCATTGGCTACTGTAATGATGTATGCTCTGTTATGACTTTTTAATGTGTTTCGATCTGCTCTTGTTTGAATGTTTAGTTTCTCCTTAAAAATGCATTGCTGACGTGTGCTAGCTACTATTTAAGCCTGATCCTGGTTTTGGGTTTGTAACATCACTGCAGGACTTCTCTTTAAAAGAGCAGAAGTTCCTAAATTAACGACGACATTTACTTGCTGCAGGTCCAAAAGATGTCAAAGATATGTTCTCTGTTTTAAAAGATTGTGCCAAGGAGTTTGGTGTGAGCACCGATCCATTGCAGCATCAGGTCTTGGCATCTTGTTGTATCCTAATCTTTAATTCTAATTACATAGTTTGTTGGTGCATTATTTCTCAGAGAGTTTACATGCTACCTTAACCACAGCAATGATTCCATGCATCTCTGAATCAGTTTTCAGATGTTGAAAATTATGAAAAGAAATCTGGATTTATCTAGGAAATTGCTATTTCACCTTCAAAACTTTACTCTGTAGAACCAGGGTTTGGTTCTTTCCCTTTCTTTTTCCGCCGTAAATGTATAAAGCAAGAAATCACGATTTTAATGTGAATAATGGAAGTAGTAGAAAGGAAGAAATTATTGATTTGGAAAATCTAGGTCATACAAGCTCAAGAGGAATATAAGTATCTATGTGGGGGTAAAACATGATGGAACTTGCGGGGAATGGATAAGGTCGTGCACGTGGAGATGATTTGGTTTTGTGGATGGGGAGGCTTGGCCCGTGCATGGACTCATTGTAGGGTACACATGTCAAATTTAAGTGTGGTTTTGATGCCATGATGGCCTTAATTTTATTTGTGCTACTATATTTATTTGCATTCTCCGGGATATTTCTTCAGAAGGCGCACATGTATGTAGGAAGGCTCTTTTGTTCCCTAAATCTATCATCATTCTATCTTTGTATTATGTGCTGGCTAGAAAACTTTCAAACATAAATGGTTTTCATGATATTCTACTGTTTTCATGCCTTCTAAAACAGTATAATTTTCATATTTACTTGGATCATGATTCTTCGATTGGTATGAATACTTTTGGCATTGGAAACTAATATCTGTAAATAGGATTGGGGATGAGTGGGGAAAGATTGAGAATGTTATCGAACATTTACCTGATGCTTTCCTGCTTTTAAACTTTCTCGGGGTCCGGTGAAATCAGAATATTATAGGAGATGAATGGAGAAAGATTGGATTAATTTTTACACCACTCGATTCTGTTTTCCGTTTCTCATTAACACTCTTTTCTTTAATTTTGATATTTTTGTTTCCTATGCTATTTATTGACTCTCCTTTCTGCATGCAGATTACATATAGTCTTCTGTTCTCTCTTGTAATTGCTATCTTATCAGATGCTTTGAGTGCAATAACCGATAAAGTGCCAGTCTTGTCTCACGATGCATCGTTTAGGCGTGAATTTAAAGACATTGTAAGATGATGCTTACTTGTCTGATTTTTTAACTGTTTCTTGCCATGTTGATCCTCGATGGAGGTAATTAATTATTCTTTCAGGTGATGGTTTTCTGGAAATGATCCTATTGTTGAAGGCTTTGTTGATTGTGTAAGGCTTGCATGGGCGGTACATTTGATGTTGCTTTGTGATGGAAATGATGCACAGGACGACATAGATAGTACTATTTCCAATGACATCTACCCATGTTTAACGGTCGTTTTCACCAATAATATCTTCAAGTTTTGGCTGGACAAGGTTCTTCAAACTGCTGCATATCAGGTTGGTGATTGATCATTATCACTTAGGAAAAAATATCTAATAATTACCTATCTTTTTCTGTTCTTTGACTGCAAATTTGAAAGCCGTAATAAATTAAGTATTTATGAAATATGAGGAGGTGCCTCTTTAATTCCTTGAAAGAAATAGTTTGAAAATATATTCTGACATTTCATTCTGTTGTGCAGAACGATGACGAGGATATGGTCTACGTGTACAATGCTTATCTTCACAAGCAAATAACATGCTTTCTTTCTCATCCGCTTGCCAGGGACAAGGTTGGTTGAATTTCGAAGTTTTTATTCTGTTTCATATGAGTATCATACTGCTGTTGAGTAGTGACTTAAGAAGCTAAATATCTTTTTTTTTTTGATCAGAAACTAATATATATTAGATTAATAATGTTAAAAGATTACAATACGAGTGGATGAGCATCACGAATTCGAAAACAACCCATAAATGTAACTTGTTCAACAAAAAATATAACACCAATCCCTAATCAAATCAGATAATAGGTATGTCCGAAACTTTGGTACGCAAACCGTCCACGTCGCCACCCTGAATCTTATCTTCTCCCAAACGTCATCTCTTGATTCTTCTTTGTCACTGAATAATCTGTTGTTGCGCTCCAACCAAATCGACCAAAAAACACAGTGAACGATTATGTACCAGAAGTCTTTGAATCCCTCTGAATCCCTAAGAAGCTAAATATCATCACTCTGAATAGTTTTTTCTAAGGTCTTAATTTTTTTTTTTGCAATTTATCTGTTTGTTCATCATATGGATGTTATTGACACATGTGATGAATTAGTCATGGAGGTAGAGCTATAGCTAATGATATTTTTCTGTGGTTTTATGTGTTTGTTTAGTGTTTTGATCGGTGCTTCTCACTATGCGCACATTCCTTAAATTTTTACTGAAATTCTGTAGGATGCTGTAAGACATAGCATGTCAAATGGAATCAAGTTGGTTATGAACATGACTATGACTACTCATGTGAACATGCTAAGGTAGATGATGGTTACTAATAGGAGATAGAGTGTTAAGCAACAGATTTGTTACTTACCTAAATGACTACCCATCCTAGATAGAATGCTTTATAATCAGTTGAGACATTGTTTTGGCAAATTCATTTATGGTGGTTAGTTGCACCAATTTCGAAGTGTGGTTTCTTCCCCCTCAAGTTTTGAGCAAGAGCTTCACTCAAATTTACATGTAAGATTATCACGATTAAATAAATTTTGACTCTTTTTAAGCTGGCCAATTAGCAGTTTTTGAACAAAGAAGATGCATGCTGTCAACATCAAGCGACCCTCTGTATGATAAGTTCTTAGAGAGCAAAACATCGGAGTTGTGTGTTCAGTTGTTGACAATGTAAAAACTGAATATTGTTTATTCATTTTTGAATGGCTACATTTGGTAAATTGATGCCACATGGTATATTATTTTTATTTTGTCATTCAGACCCCGCAACTCATAATGAAGCTTCTGTTTGTTTTTGTGTTAGGCATCTGTAACTTTCCATGGTAGTCTATTTATCACTTCAAATATTCTGTGGTATACATGCATAGAATTACCTACTTTTGTAGTAGGAACAACATACTTCTTGATGTGTTATGTGGGTCCCGATATGGGCCAAAAAAGAACTAGTTATCCACAAAGTGAATTGGCTGAAATATGAACATTTATATGGGTATACGGTTAGACCAGTAGATATTTAAAAACAACTATAACCGATTTAGATGGTTTAGGTATCTCCTATGATTGTGCAAGCTACATTTAGTGAAAAATGAACGGCGTGGGGGTATTGATGCTTAACCTAGAGTAAGATGTAAAATGAGGTGATATCTAGAAGATCTTGAACCTTTGTGGCTCAACTTCAGAAATGGTCCTTTGTTTTCAGGGTGAAAAAAGAGGATTCATGTAGCAAAGTGAACTACATTTACTTCAAGTTTTTATTTGGTTAGGTCGAGATGAGATTCATGTAAAAGTTTTTCTTACACCAAATGATTTCCCTGTAGCTTTTGCATTATATCAGATTTAATGCTCTTCTATAATAGTGTGAAATGTGTACAATTTTGTATTGCATTCTTCATATGATCATACTTGGCGTTAACTGTTAATTCAATCACAATTTGGCAGGTCAAAGAGGCTAAAGAGAAGGCTATGGCTATGCTTAGCCCATATCGTATTATTGCTACTCATAATGAGATGAACGATGGCAGTGGGCAAACTCAAGAAACTTCTGCTATGGCACAACCACCTTTTGTCTCCCTTTTGGAGTTTGTGAGTGAAATCTATCAGGTCTGCACTATTTTTCCCTCTTCCCAACTGTTAATTGTCAAATATGTGTTTTTTTTTTGTTGACAACTAATAATATGACACATGAATTACTAAGTGATTCTGTGATGATTTGTTGTGTTGGATAGCCGTTTTTAATGTAAGAACTTTATGAGATCTAAAAATGATCTATTACTTTATCAATGTACTTTTTGTGGACATATAGAAATGTGATGTATTGCTTTTTATACCACCAAAGTAAATCAGTTGG
>NW_027331163.1:0-10239 GCF_022965805.1 Primulina eburnea
ATAAAACCGATGATGCTTCAAACATTGCGGATTTGTTCTTTAGAGAAGTCGTTAGGTTGCATGGCATGACTAGGACTATTGTTTCTGATCGCGATGATGTTAAATTCTTGAGTTACTTTTGGAATACTTTTGGGCTAAACTTGGCACAAAATTGTTGTTTTCTACTACTTGTCATCCTCAAACGGATGGACAAACTGAAGTTGTCAATAGAACTTTGGGAACACTTTTGCGTGCTATTCTTAAAAAGAACTTGGATTGACATTTCTATGGACTTTATTTTTTTGCCTAGGACTAAGAAGGGAGGGATTCTATTTTTGTTGTTGTGGATAGATTCTCTAAGATGGCACATTTTATAGCTTGTCATAAAACCGATGATGCTTCAAACATTGCGGATTTGTTCTTTAGAGAAGTCGTTAGGTTGCATGGCATGACTAGGACTATTGCTTCTGATCGCGATGTTAAATTCTTGAGTTACTTTTGGAAACTTTTGGGCTAAACTTGGCACAAAATTGTTGTTTTCTACTACTTGTCATCCTCAAACGGATGGACAAACTGAAGTTGTCAATAGAACTTTGGGAACACTTTTGCGTGCTATTCTTAAAAAGAACTTGGATTGACATTTCTATGGACTTTATTTTGGGTTGCCTAGGACTAAGAAGGGGAGGGATTCTATTTTTGTTGTTGTGGATAGATTCTCTAAGATGGCACATTTTATAGCTTGTCATAAAACCGATGATGCTTCAAACATTGCGGATTTGTTCTTTAGAGAAGTCGTTAGGTTGCATGGCATGACTAGGACTATTGTTTCTGATCGCGATGTTAAATTCTTGAGTTACTTTTGGAATACTTTTGGGCTAAACTTGGCACAAAATTGTTGTTTTCTACTACTTGTCATCCTCAAACGGATGGACAAACTGAAGTTGTCAATAGAACTTTGGGAACACTTTTGCGTGCTATTCTTAAAAAGAACTTGGATTGACATTTCTATGGACTTTATTTTGGGTTGCCTAGGACAGAAAGAAGGGGAGGGATTCTATTTTTGTTGTTGTGGATAGATTCTCTAAGATGGCACATTTTATAGCTTGTCATAAAATCGATGATGCTTCAAACATTGCGGATTTGTTCTTTAGAGAAGTCGTTAGGTTGCATGGCATGACTAGGACTATTGCTTCTGATCGCGATGTTAAATTCTTGAGTTACTTTTGGAATACTTTTGGGCTAAACTTGGCACAAAATTGTTGTTTTCTACTACTTGTCATCCTCAAACGGATGGACAAACTGAAGTTGTCAATAGAACTTTGGGAACACTTTTGCGTGCTATTCTTAAAAAGAACTTGGATTGACATTTCTATGGACTTTATTTTGGGTTGCCTAGGACTAAGAAGGGGAGGGATTCTATTTTTGTTGTTGTGGATAGATTCTCTAAGATGGCACATTTTATAGCTTGTCATAAAACCGATGATGCTTCAAACATTGCGGATTTGTTCTTTAGAGAAGTCGTTAGGTTGCATGGCATGACTAGGACTATTGCTTCTGATCGCGATGTTAAATTCTTGAGTTACTTTTGGAATACTTTTGGGCTAAACTTGGCACAAAATTGTTGTTTTCTACTACTTGTCATCCTCAAACGGATGGACAAACTGAAGTTGTCAATAGAACTTTGGGAACACTTTTGCGTGCTATTCTTAAAAAGAACTTGGATTGACATTTCTATGGACTTTATTTTGGGTTGCCTAGGACTAAGAAGGGAGGGATTCTATTTTTGTTGTTGTGGATAGATTCTCTAAGATGGCACATTTTATAGCTTGTCATAAAACCGATGATGCTTCAAACATTGCGGATTTGTTCTTTAGAGAAGTCGTTAGGTTGCATGGCATGACTAGGACTATTGCTTCTGATCGCGATGTTAAATTCTTGAGTTACTTTTGGAATACTTTTGGGCTAAACTTGGCACAAAATTGTTGTTTTCTACTACTTGTCATCCTCAAACGGATGGACAAACTGAAGTTGTCAATAGAACTTTGGGAACACTTTTGCGTGCTATTCTTAAAAAGAACTTGGATTGACATTTCTATGGACTTTATTTTGGGTTGCCTAGGACTAAGAAGGGGAGGGATTCTATTTTGTTGTTGTGGATAGATTCTCTAAGATGGCACATTTTATAGCTTGTCATAAAACCGATGATGCTTCAAACATTGCGGATTTGTTCTTTAGAGAAGTCGTTAGGTTGCATGGCATGACTAGGACTATTGCTTCTGATCGCGATGTTAAATTCTTGAGTTACTTTTGGAATACTTTTGGGCTAAACTTGGCACAAAATTGTTGTTTTCTACTACTTGTCATCCTCAAACGGATGGACAAACTGAAGTTGTCAATAGAACTTTGGGAACACTTTTGCGTGCTATTCTTAAAAAGAACTTGGATTGACATTTCTATGGACTTTATTTTGGGTTTTGCCTACTAAGAAGGGGAGGGATTCTATTTTTGTTGTTGTGGATAGATTCTCTAAGATGGCACATTTTATAGCTTGTCATAAAACCGATGATGCTTCAAACATTGCGGATTTGTTCTTTAGAGAAGTCGTTAGGTTGCATGGCATGACTAGGACTATTGCTTCTGATCGCGATGTTAAATTCTTGAGTTACTTTTGGAATACTTTTGGGCTAAACTTGGCACAAAATTGTTGTTTTCTACTACTTGTCATCCTCAAACGGATGGACAAACTGAAGTTGTCAATAGAACTTTGGGAACACTTTTGCGTGCTATTCTTAAAAAGAACTTGGATTGACATTTCTATGGACTTTATTTTGGGTTTGCCTAGACTAAGAAGGGGAGGGATTCTATTTTTGTTGTTGTGGATAGATTCTCTAAGATGGCACATTTTATAGCTTGTCATAAAACCGATGATGCTTCAAACATTGCGGATTTGTTCTTTAGAGAAGTCGTTAGGTTGCATGGCATGACTAGGACTATTGCTTCTGATCGCGATGTTAAATTCTTGAGTTACTTTTGGAATACTTTTGGGCTAAACTTGGCACAAAATTGTTGTTTTCTACTACTTGTCATCCTCAAACGGATGGACAAACTGAAGTTGTCAATAGAACTTTGGGAACACTTTTGCGTGCTATTCTTAAAAAGAACTTGGATTGACATTTCTATGGACTTTATTTTGGGTTGCCTAGGACTAAGAAGGGGAGGGATTCTATTTTGTTGTTGTGGATAGATTCTCTAAGATGGCACATTTTATAGCTTGTCATAAAATCGATGATGCTTCAAACATTGCGGATTTGTTCTTTAGAGAAGTCGTTAGGTTGCATGGCATGACTAGGACTATTGCTTCTGATCGCGATGTTAAATTCTTGAGTTACTTTTGGAATACTTTTTGGGCTAAACTTGGCACAAAATTGTTGTTTTCTACTACTTGTCATCCTCAAACGGATGGACAAACTGAAGTTGTCAATAGAACTTTGGGAACACTTTTGCGTGCTATTCTTAAAAAGAACTTGGATTGACATTTCTATGGACTTTATTTTGGGTTGCCTAGGACTAAGAAGGGAGGGATTCTATTTTTGTTGTTGTGGATAGATTCTCTAAGATGGCACATTTTATAGCTTGTCATAAAATCGATGATGCTTCAAACATTGCGGATTTGTTCTTTAGAGAAGTCGTTAGGTTGCATGGCATGACTAGGACTATTGCTTCTGATCGCGATGTTAAATTCTTGAGTTACTTTTGGAATACTTTTGGGCTAAACTTGGCACAAAATTTTGTTTTCTACTACTTGTCATCCTCAAACGGATGGACAAACTGAAGTTGTCAATAGAACTTTGGGAACACTTTTGCGTGCTATTCTTAAAAAGAACTTGGATTGACATTTCTATGGACTTTATTTTGGGTTGCCTAGGACTAAGAAGGGGAGGGATTCTATTTTTGTTGTTGTGGATAGATTCTCTAAGATGGCACATTTTATAGCTTGTCATAAAACCGATGATGCTTCAAACATTGCGGATTTGTTCTTTAGAGAAGTCGTTAGGTTGCATGGCATGACTAGGACTATTGCTTCTGATCGCGATGTTAAATTCTTGAGTTACTTTTGGAATACTTTTGGGCTAAACTTGGCACAAAATTGTTGTTTTCTACTACTTGTCATCCTCAAACGGATGGACAAACTGAAGTTGTCAATAGAACTTTGGGAACACTTTTGCGTGCTATTCTTAAAAAGAACTTGGATTGACATTTCTATGGACTTTATTTTGGGTTGCCTAGGACTAAGAAGGGGAGGGATTCTATTTTTGTTGTTGTGGATAGATTCTCTAAGATGGCACATTTTATAGCTTGTCATAAAATCGATGATGCTTCAAACATTGCGGATTTGTTCTTTAGAAGTCGTTAGGTTGCATGGCATGACTAGGACTATTGCTTCTGATCGCGATGTTAAATTCTTGAGTTACTTTTGGAATACTTTTGGGCTAAACTTGGCACAAAATTGTTGTTTTCTACTACTTGTCATCCTCAAACGGATGGACAAACTGAAGTTGTCAATAGAACTTTGGGAACACTTTTGCGTGCTATTCTTAAAAAGAACTTGGATTGACATTTCTATGGACTTTATTTTGGGTTGCCTAGGACTAAGAAGGGGAGGGATTCTATTTTGTTGTTGTGGATAGATTCTCTAAGATGGCACATTTTATAGCTTGTCATAAAACCGATGATGCTTCAAACATTGCGGATTTGTTCTTTAGAGAAGTCGTTAGGTTGCATGGCATGACTAGGACTATTGCTTCTGATCGCGATGTTAAATTCTTGAGTTACTTTTGGAATCTTTTGGGCTAAACTTGGCACAAAATTGTTGTTTTCTACTACTTGTCATCCTCAAACGGATGGACAAACTGAAGTTGTCAATAGAACTTTGGGAACACTTTTGCGTGCTATTCTTAAAAAGAACTTGGATTGACATTTCTATGGACTTTATTTTGGGTTGCCTAGGACTAAGAAGGGGAGGGATTCTATTTTTGTTGTTGTGGATAGATTCTCTAAGATGGCACATTTTATAGCTTGTCATAAAACCGATGATGCTTCAAACATTGCGGATTTGTTCTTTAGAGAAGTCGTTAGGTTGCATGGCATGCCTAGGACTATTGCTTCTGATCGCGATGTTAAATTCTTGAGTTACTTTTGGAAGACTTTTGGGCTAAACTTGGCACAAAATTGTTGTTTTCTACTACTTGTCATCCTCAAACGGATGGACAAACTGAAGTTGTCAATAGAACTTTGGGAACACTTTTGCGTGCTATTCTTAAAAAGAACTTGGATTGACATTTCTATGGACTTTATTTTGGGTTGCCTAGGACTAAGAAGGGGAGGGATTCTTTTTTGTTGTTGTGGATAGATTCTCTAAGATGGCACATTTTATAGCTTGTCATAAAACCGATGATGCTTCAAACATTGCGGATTTGTTCTTTAGAGAAGTCGTTAGGTTGCATGGCATGACTAGGACTATTGTTTCTGATCGCGATGTTAAATTCTTGAGTTACTTTGAGTTTTGGAAGTTTTGGCTAAACTTGGCACAAAATTGTTGTTTTCTACTACTTGTCATCCTCAAACGGATGGACAAACTGAAGTTGTCAATAGAACTTTGGGAACACTTTTGCGTGCTATTCTTAAAAAGAACTTGGATTGACATTTCTATGGACTTTATTTTGGGTTGCCTAGGACTAAGAAGGGAGGGATTCTATTTTTGTTGTTGTGGATAGATTCTCTAAGATGGCACATTTTATAGCTTGTCATAAAACCGATGATGCTTCAAACATTGCGGATTTGTTCTTTAGAGAAGTCGTTAGGTTGCATGGCATGACTAGGACTATTGCTTCTGATCGCGATGTTAAATTCTTGAGTTACTTTTGGAATACTTTTGGGCTAAACTTGGCACAAAATTGTTGTTTTCTACTACTTGTCATCCTCAAACGGATGGACAAACTGAAGTTGTCAATAGAACTTTGGGAACACTTTTGCGTGCTATTCTTAAAAAGAACTTGGATTGACATTTCTATGGACTTTATTTTGGGTTGCCTAGGACTAAGAAGGGGGGATTCTATTTTTGTTGTTGTGGATAGATTCTCTAAGATGGCACATTTTATAGCTTGTCATAAAACCGATGATGCTTCAAACATTGCGGATTTGTTCTTTAGAGAAGTCGTTAGGTTGCATGGCATGACTAGGACTATTGCTTCTGATCGCGATGTTAAATTCTTGAGTTACTTTTGGAATACTTTTGGGCTAAACTTGGCACAAAATTGTTGTTTTCTACTACTTGTCATCCTCAAACGGATGGACAAACTGAAGTTGTCAATAGAACTTTGGGAACACTTTTGCGTGCTATTCTTAAAAAGAACTTGGATTGACATTTCTATGGACTTTATTTTGGGTTGCCTAGGACTAAGAAGGGGGGGGATTCTATTTTTGTTGTTGTGGATAGATTCTCTAAGATGGCACATTTTATAGCTTGTCATAAAACCGATGATGCTTCCAACATTGCGGATTTGTTCTTTAGAGAAGTCGTTAGGTTGCATGGCATGACTAGGACTATTGCTTCTGATCGCGATGTTAAATTCTTGAGTTACTTTTGGAATACTTTTGGGCTAAACTTGGCACAAAATTGTTGTTTTCTACTACTTGTCATCCTCAAACGGATGGACAAACTGAAGTTGTCAATAGAACTTTGGGAACACTTTTGCGTGCTATTCTTAAAAAGAACTTGGATTGACATTTCTATGGACTTTATTTTGGGTTGCCTAGGACTAAGAAGGGAGGGATTCTATTTTGTTGTTGTGGATAGATTCTCTAAGATGGCACATTTTATAGCTTGTCATAAAACCGATGATGCTTCAAACATTGCGGATTTGTTCTTTAGAGAAGTCGTTAGGTTGCATGGCATGCCTAGGACTATTGCTTCTGATCGCGATGTTAAATTCTTGAGTTACTTTTGGAATACTTTTGGGCTAAACTTGGCACAAAATTGTTGTTTTCTACTACTTGTCATCCTCAAACGGATGGACAAACTGAAGTTGTCAATAGAACTTTGGGAACACTTTTGCGTGCTATTCTTAAAAAGAACTTGGATTGACATTTCTATGGACTTTATTTTGGGTTGCCTAGGACTAAGAAGGGAGGGATTCTATTTTTGTTGTTGTGGATAGATTCTCTAAGATGGCACATTTTATAGCTTGTCATAAAACGATGATGCTTCAAACATTGCGGATTTGTTCTTTAGAGAAGTCGTTAGGTTGCATGGCATGACTAGGACTATTGCTTCTGATCGCGATGTTAAATTCTTGAGTTACTTTTGGAATACTTTTGGGCTAAACTTGGCACAAAATTGTTGTTTTCTACTACTTGTCATCCTCAAACGGATGGACAAACTGAAGTTGTCAATAGAACTTTGGGAACACTTTTGCGTGCTATTCTTAAAAAGAACTTGGATTGACATTTCTATGGACTTTATTTTGGGTTGCCTAGGACTAAGAAGGGGAGGGATTCTATTTTTGTTGTTGTGGATAGATTCTCTAAGATGGCACATTTTATAGCTTGTCATAAAACCGATGATGCTTCAAACATTGCGGATTTGTTCTTTAGAGAAGTCGTTAGGTTGCATGGCATGACTAGGACTATTGCTTCTGATCGCGATGTTAAATTCTTGAGTTACTTTTGGAATACTTTTGGGCTAAACTTGGCACAAAATTGTTGTTTTCTACTACTTGTCATCCTCAAACGGATGGACAAACTGAAGTTGTCAATAGAACTTTGGGAACACTTTTGCGTGCTATTCTTAAAAAGAACTTGGATTGACATTTCTATGGACTTTATTTTGGGTTGCCTAGGACTAAGAAGGGGAGGGATTCTATTTTTTGTTGTGGATAGATTCTCTAAGATGGCACATTTTATAGCTTGTCATAAAACCGATGATGCTTCAAACATTGCGGATTTGTTCTTTAGAGAAGTCGTTAGGTTGCATGGCACTAGGACTATTGCTTCTGATCGCGATGTTAAATTCTTGAGTTACTTTTGGAATACTTTTGGGCTAAACTTGGCACAAAATTGTTGTTTTCTACTACTTGTCATTCTCAAACGGATGGACAAACTGAAGTTGTCAATAGAACTTTGGGAACACTTTTGCGTGCTATTCTTAAAAAGAACTTGGATTGACATTTCTATGGACTTTATTTTGGGTTGCCTAGGACTAAGAAGGGGAGGGATTCTATTTTTTTTGTTGTGGATAGATTCTCTAAGATGGCACATTTTATAGCTTGTCATAAAACCGATGATGCTTCAAACATTGCGGATTTGTTCTTTAGAGAAGTCGTTAGGTTGCATGGCATGACTAGGACTATTTTCTGATCGCGATGTTAAATTCTTGAGTTACTTTTGGAAGACTTTTGGGCTAAACTTGGCACAAAATTGTTGTTTTCTACTACTTGTCATCCTCAAACGGATGGACAAACTGAAGTTGTCAATAGAACTTTAGGAACACTTTTGCGTGCTATTCTTAAAAAGAACTTGGATTGACATTTCTATGGACTTTATTTTGGGTTGCCTAGGACTAAGAAGGGGAGGGATTCTATTTTTGTTGTTGTGGATAGATTCTCTAAGATGGCACATTTTATAGCTTTTCATAAAACCGATGATGCTTCAAACATTGCGGATTTGTTCTTTAGAGAAGTCGTTAGGTTGCATGGCATGCCTAGGACTATTGTTTCTGTCGCGATGTTAAATTCTTGAGTTACTTTTGGAAATTTTTGGGCTAAACTTGGCACAAAATTGTTGTTTTCTACTACTTGTCATCCTCAAACGGATGGACAAACTGAAGTTGTCAATAGAACTTTGGGAACACTTTTGCGTGCTATTCTTAAAAAGAACTTGGATTGACATTTCTATGGACTTTATTTTGGGTTGCCTAGGACTAAGAAGGGAGGGATTCTATTTTTGTTGTTGTGGATAGATTCTCTAAGATGGCACATTTTATAGCTTGTCATAAAATCGATGATGCTTCAAACATTGCGGATTTGTTCTTTAGAAGTCGTTAGGTTGCATGGCATGACTAGGACTATTGCTTCTGATCGCGATGTTAAATTCTTGAGTTACTTTTGGAATACTTTTGGGCTAAACTTGGCACAAAATTGTTGTTTTCTACTACTTGTCATCCTCAAACGGATGGACAAACTGAAGTTGTCAATAGAACTTTGGGAACACTTTTGCGTGCTATTCTTAAAAAGAACTTGGATTGACATTTCTATGGACTTTATTTTGGGTTTGCCTAGGACTAAGAAGGGAGGGATTCTATTTTGTTGTTGTGGATAGATTCTCTAAGATGGCACATTTTATAGCTTGTCATAAAACCGATGATGCTTCAAACATTGCGGATTTGTTCTTTAGAGAAGTCGTTAGGTTGCATGGCATGACTAGGACTATTGCTTCTGATCGCGATGTTAAATTCTTGAGTTACTTTTGGAATACTTTTGGGCTAAACTTGGCACAAAATTGTTGTTTTCTACTACTTGTCATCCTCAAACGGATGGACAAACTGAAGTTGTCAATAGAACTTTGGGAACACTTTTGCGTGCTATTCTTAAAAAGAACTTGGATTGACATTTCTATGGACTTTATTTTGGGTTGCCTAGGACTAAGAAGGGAGGGATTCTATTTTTGTTGTTGTGGATAGATTCTCTAAGATGGCACATTTTATAGCTTGTCATAAAACCGATGATGCTTCAAACATTGCGGATTTGTTCTTTAGAGAAGTCGTTAGGTTGCATGGCATGACTAGGACTATTGCTTCTGATCGCGATGTTAAATTCTTGAGTTACTTTTGGAATACTTTTGGGCTAAACTTGGCACAAAATTGTTGTTTTCTACTACTTGTCATCCTCAAACGGATGGACAAACTGAAGTTGTCAATAGAACTTTGGGAACACTTTTGCGTGCTATTCTTAAAAAGAACTTGGATTGACATTTCTATGGACTTTATTTTGGGTTGCCTAGGACTAAGAAGGGGGATTCTATTTTTGTTGTTGTGGATAGATTCTCTAAGATGGCACATTTTATAGCTTGTCATAAAACCGATGATGCTTCAAACATTGCGGATTTGTTCTTTTTAGAGAAGTCGCTAGGTTGCATGGCATGACTAGGACTATTGCTTCTGATCGCGATGTTAAATTCTTGAGTTAACTTTGGAAGACTTTATGT
>NW_027331164.1:0-1093 GCF_022965805.1 Primulina eburnea
GTTGTGAAGGAAATTTACCTTTTTCATGAACATTAAATGCAGATGCAAATTTAGCAAGAGTATCTTTCAAATCTGTCATGGTTTGAGCAGTTTGAGTATTGATAGACTCTTGCTTTGCAATGAAAGAATTCAATGTATCTTCCAAATTTCTTTTAGGTGGAGGAACATAAGGTGCATAATTTTGAAAATTTTGTTGATTTTGGAAATTTGGTTGTGAAAATTGTGCAGCATTATCATTCCCCCAACTAAAATTTGGATGATTTCGCCAACCTGGATTGTAATTTTGAGAAAATGGTTCAAAATTTGACCTTTTGAAATTGTTCAAAACATTGGTTTGTTCATGGAGACATTCTTTAAAAGAGGGCAAAGTGGGACAATCTTTTGTAAAATGATCACTTGTATCATAGATGTGACACACAATTTCTTGAACAGATTTTAATTGACCATTCGTTTTCAATTCAACTGCCTCAACTTTTCTTGCCAAAGAGGTAAATCTAGCTTGAAGATCATGTTCATCTTTGAGAGTGTACATACCTCCACCAGATGTAGGAGATTGAATCTTGTATGATGGTTCGATTGTACCTATAGTGTCCCAATTTTGAGCATTTTCAGCTAATGAATCGAGATACTCAATTGCCTCATTTGGATCTTTATCTTCAAATGTTCCATTACACATAAATTCAACCATTTGCCTATCTTTAGGTGTTAAGCCTTCATAAAATTGAGAAACAACTCTCCAAATTTCAAAACCATGATGTGGACAAAGATTAAGCAATTTTTTGTATCTATCCCAACACTGATAAAAAGTTTCTCATTGTTTTTGAGTAAAAGTGATGATTTGCCTTTTGAAAGAATTTGTTCTATGAGATGGAAAAAACTTTTTCAAAAATTGTTGTTGCAATTCATCCCAAGTTCGAATGGATCCTGATCTAAGATTTTGTAGCCAAGTTTTAGCTTTATCTTTTAAAGAAAAAGGAAAAAGCTTAAGCCGAATGGTGTTCATGCTACAATTTAGATCATTATATGTGTTGCACACTTCTTCAAACTCTCGTAAGTGCATGTATGGATTTTCAGAATCTAAGCCATGAAAATT
>NW_027331165.1:0-1044 GCF_022965805.1 Primulina eburnea
GCCACGTTTGGTAGGCTTGATTAGCGGAGGACTAATGAAATAATACTGAATTGTCAGCTGTTTGACTGGTTTTTTTAAGTTAGTATTGATAACTCCCGGCCCGTGATGTCAACACTGTTTCAGCATGAAAAGATGAGAAAATAGTCCCAAATATTTGATGGTATACACAATCCTCACATGCACAGTACGGCATATTCATTTTTCCCTTCCCCAATTTACCCTTTACCCCATCAACATCAAAAACCCACCTCTTGTCGTCTCTCTTCAGTGGCTAGGGCTCGTCTTCTTCAAGGCGTCGCTACCGTTGACGTGTGCAGTCCGTTTTTCTCTCCGCATCTGTCTTGTACGCTTGAATTTGTGGAGGTAATTGTTGTAGTTGTTCGACATGGTTTTGTTTGGTAGTAGAATGCATTCTCCCGTTTCTTATTTGCGAGAAAAAGGATTTCTGCTGAATTTTGGTCTCATTCATTTTAATTGGGATCTTACGGAAGCTTGTGCTATGCTATGGATGTGAGTTTTGTTTTAGTTGTGAATTTCCCCAACTTTTTTTGAAGTAACCTTCTCTGGAATTTGTTAATGATAGTGGATAGAAATTAAATGTATTTCTTTTTTTCACACTCTACGTAATTGTGTCTTCAGTTTTCTTTCTTGCCATTTAATTTCGAAATAATTTGTTCTTGACAAAGAAAAAAATTGGAAATTTTAAAAACTGGTAGTTCAAATAACATTTGCATTAAATCACCTGTGTTAGTTTCATGTTCCATTAATTTGTTTGTTAATGACACATAAATTTCCAGTTTCCGGTCGAGTTTACTTACTACATGGATCAACGTAGAAAAATTGTAATCCTTCTACTGGTGAACCATACATTATGTCGATCTTTTTTGATGTTATGCCTCTTAATACGAGAGCATACCCAATTGGTGTCAATTAGTCGACGTGTGCGTCGAAGAGCAGCTGCTTCGTACAGCATGATCGAAAGAGTCAACGCGCAATTGAGCAATTTGCATAGGATTATCGAGGTAGGAGATATCCAATGCGTCA
>NW_027331166.1:0-4377 GCF_022965805.1 Primulina eburnea
TAAAATACAATAATGTACAACCTTCTAATCTAAGGTTCACTACTAAAGTTCTAGTAGTAAAATCCAATCTACTGTAAGTCCGGAATCACCACGCTAAACTCGTCTTCTCTCGTCATCTTCTCGACCCTGATCCAGCCCCACCTGTTGTCATGCACACATACAAAACACGACAACAGCCGGATAACTCCGGTGAGAATAAATCCCAGTATAAAACATGGTAAGCATGTATATAAACAAACTAATCATAAAACATGCTAGCACAACTGAAAGCAATAACGATGGGTTCCATGATCTAGGAGCCACATCCATATAAGCATGAAGTCCTAATCAAATCATGTCTAGACTTGACTCGATCTATAACTCTAGGGATCCCGTAATGAATAAGACGTCAATGGCTGTTACCTACTCAACCGATCGTGGTAACTGTACGTCTTATTCCTAGACTTCGGCCATGGCTGTATCGTGGTGCTACAATAGGACAATGTCTGCTCCTATGTACGATACACCGAGCGTCTAGAAGTCTGACAATGACAGTCAAGACTTTCCTATCTTAACTGCAATGAATAACAATCTGTAAACAAAGCATAATCATATTCATAACTGAATATCACAATTATTTTACATGCTTGAATACAATTCTATAATCAAAGCATAATCAGGTAACAATATAAACAATAATCTAGTATGTGATTTTATTGGGAAACTCAAATTAATCTAATTTGAGTTATGTTTCCCGAATATCACATGAATTATACCTTTATCTTCCCCGTCTGAGGAAGACGACATCTCGAAGTCCAGTCTGTCCATATCCGATCTGAAATGACAATAACAAATATACTGTATCAATGTATAATTCAATTCACAATCTGTTCTGGTCAATACTCGACTCAGTACATAATCTGATCAATATCTGAACAAAATACCATCTGATTCATACCAACAATCTCTTGATAATCTAAATCATATCTGAATCTGATCAATCTAATTTAACTGATGTTTCCAACGGCATAACACAATCTTGTAATCCCGTCATCCTCAACCTCACAATATCATACAAATTCATAATATCTCAGTACAATCTATAACTCAATATCTGTACACTCTGAATCAATAATAACACAATTCTGATATCAAATCTAAATCAAATCATTTCTAAAAATCGTACAAATTCCATAAACAGTCTTTTCTCAATCTGACTTCAATTCTATAATATCTACGGTAGTATAAACACCATATCTGAATTCTATTCAATTCTGACAACATCATAAACTCAAATCTTGTTTAAACGTAACAAAACTTACGTCCAGTTGTAGCCTGTGTTGATACAAACACAGTACCGAAGTCGGATTTCAATTCAGATAGACGAATCGCTCATAAATCAAATTTAAAAGGAAGAACACGCTTTCCCCCTAACCTCTCGGTTTCTGAATGAAATCTGAGGAGACTTCGATTCTTACATACATATATATATACATTTCATGCATGCAAGACAAGTGGCAAGGTGCATGTCTTGCACGTTTCGCGCATATGCGCGCACAAAGTCGCGCATATGTGCCAGTTCCTTCGAACTAGCAATTCCTTCTCGCGATGCGCCAATATTTCCGCGCATATGCGCCACCCCTACTGGCCCTCCCGCGCATATGCGCCAACATCTTCGCGCATATGCGCCACTGGTTCTGGCCTTGCCGCGCATGTGCGCGCATTATCTCGCGCATGTGCGCGCAAGCCTCGGCCAGCCCCGCGCATGTGCGCCCATCCAAACAGCGCATGTGCGCGGGGCTCTTCTTGGCACACACATTTACACCTTTCTCATGTGTTCTAGTCCGATCCATTCCGTCTATAATTATCGCGATTAATTCAATAAGTCATTTCAGATTAATCTCAGATTACAGTAATCGTATCCAAATCATTCCAGATTACGGTAATTAAATTCTCGGGCATTACATCTATTGTGGATGTTGATGGTATGGTTAAGTTGAATATTGATGATATTGATGTTGTGAGGGAGTTTGCCGATGTGTTTGAGGATGATGTTCCGAGTTTGCCGCCGGACAGAGATGTTGAGTTCGTTATCGATCTAGATCCTGGTACGGTTCCTATCTCTAAGGCTCCGTACAGGATGGCCCCTACTGAGATGAAAGAGTTGAAGGTTAGGGAGTCTGATATCCCTAAGACGGCGTTCAGGACCAGGTATGGACACTTTGAGTTTCTGGTTATGTCTTTTGGTCTGACCAATGCCCCTTCAGTCTTCATGGACCTGATGAACCGTGTGTTCAAGCCCTATCTGGATAGCTTCGTCATTGTCTTCATTGACGACATCTTGATCTATTCCAAGACCAGAGAGCTGCATGCAGAGCATCTCTGATGCGATCGTGGTAGCCGTGCACGGGCGTGTGAGCAAAGAAGATGGATTCACGTGCGAAGAGCAAAGTGGTGGAGGGCTCGTGATGCATGGGAATGTGCTTGGAAGCCAAAAGAATATCATTCAAGCATGTGAGGAAAAGGCCGAGTCTGGACGGACCCGCACACGGACCTGCATACGGGGTCCGTGTCCTTTACAACCTGAGATGAGCTTTTCCAGTGCCTGCACGGACCTGAAGACGGACCCAGGCACGGGGTCCGTGCCCTATGTATTTGGCGAAGACAGTGCCTACACGGACCCGTACACGGAGGTGAGCACGGGGTCTGTGTCCCTTGATCCCGATTGAAGAATTTTACAGTATGTATACGGACCCAGACACGGAGGTCTGCACGGGGTCCGTGCCTAGTGTTTTCTGTGCGGATTTGTTTCCTTTTCTAGAGTTTTATTATTTTGGGAGACTAGATTTTTGATATCTTTTGATATATAGACTATGTTGGACGAATTTTAACACACAATACACATATTATTTTGAGTTTATCAAACTTTTGAGAATTTTCTCTCAACTTTTCAAAGCTTTTAGCTTTGTCAAATCAAATCAAACTTATCAAAGTTTTTAACTTTGTGGCGTTTGTCGATCGTTGCTTGTGCGGATTGTCGTAGGCAAAGTTCTTCGAAGGTTCGTATAGTTTTCGATTTTTTATCCTCGTGTTTATTTGTTGCTAAACTCTTGCTAGTTTAGAGGTGAATATCACACAATACTTGAATCAAAGATCGGGAAAACACACGGATCTTAATATCGTAATTGAATAGAGGGTGCGATTATTTTTAAACGTGTTTGCTATTTATTCGTATCAAGATTCACGTCATTTGGTATCAGAGCTCAAGGTTTATTGAATTCAAGTAAATTATCTTGTTCTTAAATTGCATCTGTATTATCTATTCGTTATTTTCAGATCTGTTTGTTCTATCGTTCTTCGTAATTTTTTTTCGTGAATCTGTGATTCTCGAAATTTGTTGTGACTTTTTTTTTTTTTTTGGGATTTTCGAGTAGTACTCAAAAAAAAAAAAAAAGTACAAAAAATTCCAAAAATTCACCATTATTTCTTTTTGATATATTGTTCTATTCCCTTTAGAGAGTCATATTTAAATTGCCAGTCACGTCAAAAAATAAAAAAAAAAAAAAAAAATTCCCTATATTCGAATTTCTTGTCTACACAGTCCAAGTGAGTCGTTCGCATTTGTTCACAAGTTTGAACCTTGATTATTTTATATACCCACAATACAAAGCTTGAGCACTTCCAAGAGAGCTTTCAAATTCGAGGTGATACACTTGAGTGCGAGTGACTTTTCTTTGGAGTGAACGGTGAGTATTTGTTGTGAGCAAACAAAATTGTGAGGAAAAAAAACGAGTGAATTTCTTTGGAGTGACCGTGAGCATTTGGGTGAGGATTATTTTATTTCTACTAACCTTTTCTTGCAGGTACAATTTGAAATTAAATGGAGAGGGAGGTAGGAGATAGTTCGAATTCGGGGTCATCTAAGTTCCCACTGGAGGCGTTGTTTGGGGATTTTAGTAGGATGATGACGACCCAAATGGAGTCGTTGCATGAGAGGTTGGGTAAACTTGAGGTTAGTGTTAGTGGGGGGTAAACCTAAGCCTAAGGATTTGGATAGAGATGACGAGGAGTATGATCTAGGAGGAGGTGATGAGAGTCAAAATGAGAATTGGGGAAGGAATGGAAGAGATAGAGGATTTGGGAGAGGAAGAAGAGAAGCTATGAGGGGTAGGTATGAGGAGACTAGGGAAGATGGTCACATGGGTAGCATTAAGATGAAAATCCCTTCATTCCATGGGAAATCTGACCCGGAGGCATACCTAGAATGGGAAAAGAGGGTAGAGTTCGTATTTGCATGTCACCACTACTCCGAACAAAAGAAGGTGAGGTTGGCGGTGGTTGAATTTTTAGACTATGCTCTCATTTGGTGGGATCAATTAGTGACCACTAAAAGAAAGT
>NW_027331167.1:0-7332 GCF_022965805.1 Primulina eburnea
GTCATCCTCAACGGATGGACAAACTGAAGTTGTAAATAGAACTTTGGGAACACTTTTGCGTGCTATTCTTAAAAAGAACTTGGACTGACATTTCTATGGACTTTATTTTGGGGTTGCCTAGGACTAAGAAGGGGAGGATTCTATTTATGGATTACTTTATGGGCTAAACTTTGCACAATAAAGTTGTAATCTACTACTTGTCATCCTCAAACGGATGGACAAACTGAAGTTGTAATAGAACTTTGGGAACACTTTTGCGTGCTATTCTTAAAAGAACTTGGATGACATTTCTATGGACTTTATTTTGGGGTTGCCTAGGACTAAGAAGGGGAGGGATTCTATTTATGGATTACTTTATGGGCTAAACTTTGCACAATAAAGTTGTAATCTACTACTTGTCATCCTCAAACGGATGGACAAACTGAAGTTGTAAATAGAACTTTGGGAACACTTTTGCGTGCTATTCTTAAAAGAACTTGGACTGACATTTCTATGGACTTTATTTTGGGGTTGCCTAGGACTAAGAAGGGGAGGGATTCTATTTATGGATTACTTTATGGGCTAAACTTTGCACAATAAAGTTGTAATCTACTACTTGTCATCCTCAAACGGATGGACAAACTGAAGTTGTAATAGAACTTTGGGAACACTTTTGCGTGCTATTCTTAAAAGAACTTGGACTGACATTTCTATGGACTTTATTTTGGGGTTGCCTAGGACTAAGAAGGGGAGGGATTCTATTTTGGATTACTTTATGGGCTAAACTTTGCACAATAAAGTTGTAATCTACTACTTGTCATCCTCAAACGGATGGACAAACTGAAGTTGTAATAGAACTTTGGGAACACTTTTGCGTGCTATTCTTAAAAGAACTTGGACTGACATTTCTATGGACTTTATTTTGGGGTTGCCTAGGACTAAGAAGGGGAGGGATTCTATTTATGGATTACTTTATGGGCTAAACTTTGCACAATAAAGTTGTAATCTACTACTTGTCATCCTCAAACGGATGGACAAACTGAAGTTGTAATAGAACTTTGGGAACACTTTTGCGTGCTATTCTTAAAAAGAACTTGGACTGACATTTCTATGGACTTTATTTTGGGGTTGCCTAGGACTAAGAAGGGGAGGGATTCTATTTATGGATTACTTTATGGGCTAAACTTTGCACAATAAAGTTGTAATCTACTACTTGTCATCCTCAAACGGATGGACAAACTGAAGTTGTAATAGAACTTTGGGAACACTTTTGCGTGCTATTCTTAAAAAGAACTTGGACTGACATTTCTATGGACTTTATTTTGGGGTTGCCTAGGACTAAGAAGGGGAGGATTCTATTTATGGATTACTTTATGGGCTAAACTTTGCACAATAAAGTTGTAATCTACTACTTGTCATCCTCAAACGGATGGACAAACTGAAGTTGTAAATAGAACTTTGGGAACACTTTTGCGTGCTATTCTTAAAAGAACTTGGTGACATTTCTATGGACTTTATTTTGGGGTTGCCTAGGACTAAGAAGGGGAGGGATTCTATTTATGGATTACTTTATGGGCTAAACTTTGCACAATAAAGTTGTAATCTACTACTTGTCATCCTCAAACGGATGGACAAACTGAAGTTGTCAATAGAACTTTGGGAACACTTTTGCGTGCTATTCTTAAAAGAACTTGGACTGACATTTCTATGGACTTTATTTTGGGGTTGCCTAGGACTAAGAAGGGGAGGGATTCTATTTATGGATTACTTTATGGGCTAAACTTTGCACAATAAAGTTGTAATCTACTACTTGTCATCCTCAAACGGATGGACAAACTGAAGTTGTCAATAGAACTTTGGGAACACTTTTGCGTGCTATTCTTAAAAGAACTTGGACTGACATTTCTATGGACTTTATTTTGGGGTTGCCTAGGACTAAGAAGGGGAGGGATTCTATTTATGGATTACTTTATGGGCTAAACTTTGCACAATAAAGTTGTAATCTACTACTTGTCATCCTCAAACGGATGGACAAACTGAAGTTGTCAATAGAACTTTGGGAACACTTTTGCGTGCTATTCTTAAAAAGAACTTGGACTGACATTTCTATGGACTTTATTTTGGGGTTGCCTAGGACTAAGAAGGGGAGGGATTCTATTTTGGATTACTTTATGGGCTAAACTTTGCACAATAAAGTTGTAATCTACTACTTGTCATCCTCAAACGGATGGACAAACTGAAGTTGTAAATAGAACTTTGGGAACACTTTTGCGTGCTATTCTTAAAAGAACTTGGACTGACATTTCTATGGACTTTATTTTGGGGTTGCCTAGGACTAAGAAGGGGAGGGATTCTATTTTGGATTACTTTATGGGCTAAACTTTGCACATAAAGTTGTAATCTACTACTTGTCATCCTCAAACGGATGGACAAACTGAAGTTGTAAATAGAACTTTGGGAACACTTTTGCGTGCTATTCTTAAAAGAACTTGGACTGACATTTCTATGGACTTTATTTTGGGGTTGCCTAGGACTAAGAAGGGGAGGGATTTCTTTTTGGATTACTTTATGGGCTAAACTTTGCACAAAAGTTTAATCTACTACTTGTCATCCTCAAACGGATGGACAAACTGAAGTTGTAAATAGAACTTTGGGAACACTTTTGCGTGCTATTCTTAAAAGAACTTGGATTGACATTTCTATGGACTTTATTTTGGGGTTGCCTAGGACTAAGAAGGGAGGGATTCTATTTATGGATTACTTTATGGGCTAAACTTTGCACAATAAAGTTGTAATCTACTACTTGTCATCCTCAAACGGATGGACAAACTGAAGTTGTCAATAGAACTTTGGGAACACTTTTGCGTGCTATTCTTAAAAGAACTTGGACTGACATTTCTATGGACTTTATTTTGGGGTTGCCTAGGACTAAGAAGGGGAGGGATTCTATTTATGGATTACTTTATGGGCTAAACTTTGCACAATAAAGTTGTAATCTACTACTTGTCATCCTCAAACGGATGGACAAACTGAAGTTGTAAATAGAACTTTGGGAACACTTTTGCGTGCTATTCTTAAAAGAACTTGGACTGACATTTCTATGGACTTTATTTTGGGGTTGCCTAGGACTAAGAAGGGGAGGGATTCTATTTATGGATTACTTTATGGGCTAAACTTTGCACAATAAAGTTGTAATCTACTACTTGTCATCCTCAAACGGATGGACAAACTGAAGTTGTCAATAGAACTTTGGGAACACTTTTGCGTGCTATTCTTAAAAGAACTTGGACTGACATTTCTATGGACTTTATTTTGGGGTTGCCTAGGACTAAGAAGGGGAGGGATTCTATTTATGGATTACTTTATGGGCTAAACTTTGCACAATAAAGTTGTAATCTACTACTTGTCATCCTCAAACGGATGGACAAACTGAAGTTGTCAATAGAACTTTGGGAACACTTTTGCGTGCTATTCTTAAAAAGAACTTGGACTGACATTTCTATGGACTTTATTTTGGGGTTGCCTAGGACTAAGAAGGGGAGGGATTCTATTTATGGATTACTTTATGGGCTAAACTTTGCACAATAAAGTTGTAATCTACTACTTGTCATCCTCAAACGGATGGACAAACTGAAGTTGTCAATAGAACTTTGGGAACACTTTTGCGTGCTATTCTTAAAAAGAACTTGGACTGACATTTCTATGGACTTTATTTTGGGGTTGCCTAGGACTAAGAAGGGGAGGGATTCTATTTTGGATTACTTTATGGGCTAAACTTTGCACAATAAAGTTGTAATCTACTACTTGTCATCCTCAAACGGATGGACAAACTGAAGTTGTAAATTGAACTTTGGGAACACTTTTGCGTGCTATTCTTAATAGAACTTGGACTGACATTTCTATGGACTTTATTTTGGGGTTGCCTAGGACTAAGAAGGGGAGGGATTCTATTTTGGATTACTTTATGGGCTAAACTTTGCACATAAAGTTTAATCTACTACTTGTCATTCTCAACGGATGGACAAACTGAAGTTGTAAATAGAACTTTGGGAACACTTTTGCGTGCTATTCTTAATAGAACTTGGATTGACATTTTTATGGACTTTATTTTGGGGTACCCTAGGAATAAGAAGGGGAGGGATTCTATTTTTGGAATACTTTATGGGAAAAACTTGGCACAAAATTGTTGTTTTCTACTACTTGTCATCCTCAAACGGATGGACAAACTGAAGTTGTAAATAGAACTTTGGGAACACTTCTGCGTGCTATTCTTAAAAAGAACTTGGATTGACATTTCTATGGACTTTATTTTGGGGTTGCCTAGGACTAAGAATGGGAGGGATTCTATTTATGGATTACTTTATGGGCTAAACTTTGCACAATAAAGTTGTAATCTACTACTTGTCATCCTCAAACGGATGGACAAACTGAAGTTGTCAATAGAACTTTGGGAACACTTTTGCGTGCTATTCTTAAAAGAACTTGGATTGACATTTCTATGGACTTTATTTTGGGGTAGCTTAGGACTAAGAAGGGTAGGGATTCTATTTTAGGAATACTTTATGGGAAAAACTTGGCACAAAATTGTTCTTTTCTGCTACTTTTCATCCTCAAACGGATGGCCAAACTGAAGTTGTAAATAGAACTTTGGGAACACTTTTGCGTGCTATTCTTAGAAAGAACATGGACTGACATTTCTATGGACTTTATTTTGGGGTTGCCTAGGACTAAGAAGGGGAGTCATTCTATTTTTAGATTACTTTATGGGCTAAACTTTGCACAATAAAGTTGTAATCTACTACTTGTCATCCTCAAACGGATGGACAAACTGAAGTTGTAAATAGAACTTTGGCAACACTTTTGTGTGCTATTCTTAAAAGAACTTGGATTGACATTTCTATGGACTTTATTTTGGGGTTGCCTAGGACTAAGAAGGGGAGGGATTCTATTTTTGGATTACTTTATGGGCTAAACTTTGCTCAATATTGTTGTAATCTACTACTTGTCATCCTCAAACGGATGGACAAACTGAAGTTGTCAATAGAACTTTGGGAACACTTTTGCGTGCTATTCTTAAAAAGAACATGGACTGACATTTCTATGGACTTTATTTTGGGGTTGCCTAGGACTAAGAAGGGGAGGTATTCTATTTATGGATTACTTTATGGGCTAAACTTTGCACAATAAAGTTGTAATCTACTACTTGTCATCCTCAAACGGATGGACAAACTGAAGTTGTAAATAGAACTTTGGGAACACTTTTGCGTGCTATTCTTAAAAGAACTTGGAGTGACATTTCTATGGACTTTTTTTGGGGTTGCCTATGACTAAGAAGGGGAGGGATTCTATATATGGATTACTTTATGGGCTAAACTTTGCACAATAAAGTTGTAATCTACTACTTGTCATCCTCAAACGGATGGAAAACTGAAGTTGTAAATAGAACTTTGGGAACACTTTTGCGTGCTATTCTTAATAGAACTTGGATTGACATTTCTATGGACTTTATTTTGGGGTAGCCCAGGACTAAGAATGGGAGGTATTCTATTTTTGGAATACTTTATGGGAAAAACTTGGCACAAAATTGTTGTTTTCTACTACTTGTCATCCTCAAACGGATGGACAAACTGAAGTTGTAAATAGAACTTTGGGAACACTTCTGCGTGCTATTCTTAAAAAGAACTTGGATTGACATTTCTATGGACTTTATTTTGGGGTTGCCTAGGACTAAGAAGGGGAGGGATTCTATTTTTGGATTACTTTATGGGCTAAACTTTGCTCATATTGTTGTAATCTACTACTTGTCATCCTCAAACGGATGGACAAACTGAAGTTGTCAATAGAACTTTGGGAACACTTTTGCGTGCTATTCTTAAAAAGAACATGGACTGACATTTCTATGGACTTTATTTTGGGGTTGCCTAGGACTAAGAAGGGAGAGGATTCTATTTATGGATTACTTTATGGGCTAAACTTTGCACAATAAAGTTGTAATCTACTACTTGTCATCCTCAAACGGATGGACAAACCGAAGTTGTAAATAGAACTTTGGGAACACTTTTGCGTGCTATTCTTAAAGAACTTGGATTGACATTTCTATGGACTTTATTTTGGGGTGCCTAGGACAGAAGAGGGAGGGATTCTATTTATGGATTACTTTATGGGCTAAACTTTGCACAATAAAGTTGTAATCTACTACTTGTCATCCTCAAACGGATGGACAAACTGAAGTTGTCAATAGAACTTTGGGAACACTTTTGCGTGCTATTCTTAAAAGAACTTGGATTGACATTTCTATGGACTTTATTTTGGGGTTGCCTAGGACTGAAGGGGAGAGGATTCTATTTATGGATTACTTTATGGGTCTAAACTTTGCACAATAAAGTTGTAATCTACTACTTGTCATCCTCAAACGGATGGACAAACAGAAGTTGTCAATAGAACTTTGGGAACACTTTTGCGTGCTATTCTTAAAAAGAACTTGGACTGACATTTCTATGGACTTTATTTCGGGGTTGCCTAGGACTAAGAAGGGGAGGGATTCTATTTATGGATTACTTTATGGGCTAAACTTTGCACAATAAAGTAGTAATCTACTACTTGTCAAACTCAAACGGATGGACAAACTGAAGTTGTCAATAGAACTTTGGGAACACTTTTGCGTGCTATTCTTAAAAAGAACTTGGACTGACATTTCTATGGACTTTATTTTGGGGTTGCCTAGGACTAAGAAGGGGAGGAATCCCCTCCCCTTCTTAGTCTAGGCAACCCCCAAAATAAAAGTCCATAGAATGTCAACCAAGTTCCTTTTTAAGAATAGCACGCAGAAAGTTGTTTCCAAGTTCTATTTACAACTTCAGTTTGTCCATCAGTTTGAGGATGACAAATTTAGTAGAAAAACAACAATTTTGTCCATGTTTTTCCCATAAAGATTCCAAAAATAGGACATCCCTTCCCCTTCTTATTCCTAGGGCTACCCCAAATAAAGTCCATAAAAATTCAATCCAAGTTTCTATTAAGAATAGCACGGCAAAAGTGTTCCCAAGTTTCTATTTACAACTTCAGTTTGTCCATCCGCTTGAGAATAGACAAGTAGTGATTACAACTGTATGTGCCCAAAGTTTAGCTCATAAGTAATCCAACATAGAATGCTCCCTTCTAGGTCCTAGGCAACCCCAAATAAAGTCCATAAAAGTCAGTCCAAGTCTCTATTAAGAATAGCACGCAAAAAGTGGTCCCAAAGTTCAATTACAACTTCAGTTTTCCAATCCGTATGAGGAGACAAAGTAGTAGAGATAAAAACTTTATTGTGCAAAGTTTAGCTTCATAAAGTAATCCAAAAATTAGAATCCC